>NC_081182.1:217559919-217835598 GCF_029867415.1 Vicia villosa | reverse complement strand
CTCTTTTCAATGCAGCTTTTTCAAAAATCACTATTTTCACTTTTTCTGTTTTAAATACGTAAGCGTCCCAATGATAATTTTGAATGAACATATGCATTTGAATATGATTGATGTTTACCAGGAAAAACAGGAATGACATTCAGGAAATGTCCCGATCATCTGGACATCATTCCATCAGAAGGAAATCACCAAGAGAAACGCATTTCTCAGCAAATTCCTCAAAAAGATTTTCTCTTCAAAAGAAGTCTTATTCCCCAGCAGGTTTGTTCCAGATTACTATCTTCAGAAGGTGTGATCCCCGCACCCGGACTTGGTCAGATAGTGCATCGGAGGATTATGCATCTTCCTCATTCCCATTTGAAAGGGCATCAGAACTTCCAGTTACCTTTGGTTCCCCAAGCAGTAGTCAAAGATCCTTCAACGGGATACCCGGGTTCTCAAAGAATTTCCCCAGCCAAGGGTACTCAAACAAGACAAAAGATCATCAACGATCACAATACATTCATGTCCAGCTGACTAGTGGGAATTTATTTTTTCCAACTAGAAGCTTGACACGCATCACATTCACATTCACATTCACATTCATACATTCATACATTCATACATTCATCATATTCATGCATCATGCATACGCATGTTCATACACAGCATAACATGCATATTTCTCCGGGAATATCTCACATTTACATGCATCATAAACATTGCATATCACTAACTTGATTTTTCAGGTAGGCAGATATCTTCAACAAAGATGTTCTCAATCACATGCCGTGTTCACCTGAATTCCATGAACGGTTCTCTCAGATATAATCAAGCCGAAGATTCATTCTGATCACCTACCAACTCAAAAACAGACATCAAAGATCAAAGTTGATACCTCAGACGGTTCCAAAACGATCTAACATCGCAGATCTAAAGCGATACCTCAGACGGTTCCAAAACGATCTAACATTGCAGATCTAAAGCGATACCTCAGACGGTTCCAAAACGATCTAACATTACAGATCTAAAGCGATACCTCAGACGGTTCCAAAACGATCTAACATTACAGATCTAAAGCGATACCTCAGACGGTTCCAAAACGATCTAACATTACAGATCTAAAGCGATACCTCAGACGGTTCCACAATGATTAAAATCTAAAGCAAAAAACTTTGGACAAGTTCCGTAACGATTCTCTTCCAAGACTTAAAGCGGTAACCTTGGACGGTTCCGAAACAGTCAACACAAAGACTTTCAAATCCTTCATCAAGATATAATCAATGGATTCATTCTGATGAACAAACCCTCAACCCATCTTCCTGGTGGCATCTGAAAGCCCATCTCAGGTAATGTTTCAATCTGCCAACAACATTTCGCAGACGACATTCAAAGGCCACTTCCAACATCTCTTCTGATCAAGGTAAGTGCAAATTTTCAGGGCATCTATATATTCAATCATCTTCTACCTTCAGATTTCAGACAATCTCTTCAGGTTTAAGAAGATTGAATAGGGGCAACTGTTATACCCCAAAATTTGCCCACATATTTTTCATGAAAACTCCAATCTGAAAATTAAAGGTCTCATATAATCATGGATTTTTATTTCAACAAATATCCTGACATATGAAATACTTAGTTTTTAGAATCTTTCTTATACAGTAATTTGGCTTGCAGTTGAATTTATTCTTACGCAAACACCAAATACTGTTTATTACTTCACACATGCTATTTATTTATTTACAGATAAATAGTACTGACACAATTGGTACAGAGTTAAATCTTTTTGCAGGCGCAGAATCAGGAAGCTCAGACTGTACTGGTAACAAATAGATTATTATTATCTTTTGTTTCCCACTAATTTTTGTACTATATTCCAATATTTGCAAAAATCTTTTCAAATCTCTTTTTCAAAAATCAAATCTCTCCTTTTCCCAACACTATCATACTCTTTCTTTCAAATCTTACTTCCACTCAAATTTTCCTTTTGTACGGAATCACATCATTCCCCAACGTCTCTTTCCTTCTTTCCATTCTATAAATACCTCTCATTTTCTTCCATAAAATCTCACATCAAATTCCAATTCATCTTTCAAATTCCTATCTCATATCTATTTTCTCTTCTTCCCTAACAAGAATGGCAAAGTGGATAGAGACACTATTTCTTACAGTCATCACCATTGCTACGGTGATCATGACTTTCTTCTGCCTGCATAGTCCTGAGGAGTGTGGACCTGCAATAGTTGCACTCCCAATCATCTACATGTTATTGTTCATAGCATGGGTCATTAATCGTCATCCTTAAAATTTGCCGTATTTCTTATTTCTTAAATGTACCGTTTATTCGTCGTACTGTTCAATATAGTATGTGATATTTGTACTGTCAGTATTAAATGTTGTACTATTTGTCATAATATTGCTTAGTTACTAAGATAATATTTTGTGTGTTTTCTGCCAGTCAAATATTCCTATTTCTGTGCATTAAATGATTTTCAGGGTTATTATCGGTAATTTTGCCCGCATACCGTAAATATTAGTTATTTATTATGTCTGTGTTTTTCTAACAAGTCATGTAAATAAACTTTCATTTTTCACATAAAACAAAAACAAAAAAAAAAACAACAAAAAAAGAAAATTAACTTTGACTGTTGATTTTTCACTCTAACTACTACGTCAATACCTGAACAGTCAGTCGACAGCCAAACTGCTGGCAGTACAATTCTCAGTGTTTTGTACCATCAATCAAATCAATCTTTCACAATTCAAAATTCCAAGATTTTTGTTCAAAGAAGTCTTCTGAATATCACATGATTAGCAGAGACTCAACACTGCACAAAAATCAGGTACGCTTAACTGTCTCCTACACAAACAGTCCCTAATCAGGGTTTTTCTTGTTTTTACAGGGGCAACAAGTTTTTGAGAGCTCAAATGGATTTCATATACATCCATATATCTCAAAGTACCATCATACAAATTTTCAAACTTCAATTCACTCAGACGCACCGTCAGCAGCTCAAACAGTCAACAAACGACCCGTTTGACCAAAAAAGTCAACAGACAGTCAAAAATGAAATTTTTTGTCAAAGTCCATATTTTGTCAAAGGATTCATCATTTGATCATTGGATGATCATAATTCATCAAGGAAAGATCAAAAATCAACAAAACCCTAAGATTCAAAATTAGGGTTTTTGCCTGAAAAGTCAACTCAACTTTGACTGATCATAACTCTCTCATCCTTCATCCAAAAAATTCAAACCAAAGCTTGTTTTGAAGGAAATTCAATTATCTTTCAAATGCCATTGATCCCATGGTCATTGGATTCACCATTTGAAAAATATGATCAAAGACATTACAGGTCATTTTCAAAGTCAACAAAAAGACACTTTTTTCAAAAGGACACACAAGGAGCTTCAAAAATCATTTTGACATGAGACCAAAGGCATTGGTTAGAGGACTCTTTGAGGTTTCCAAAAAGTGAAAGATCTCCTTCATATGACAAAAATTGAAGGATTTACACCTTGTTGAAGTTGGCTAAATTTTGGTAAAATGCATGAAATCAACATTGCTCAAAAATGTATTTTTTCCAAATGGGGCCAAGTTTTCAGCATTCAAACATCATTTCCATGTTACTATGGGCCTCCCACGACCAAGACTAAGCCCATACCTTTTTTTATCCATTTTTGCATGATTTTATCTTACTTTAAGATTAAAATTAAAAGGAAAATGCATGGATAAAGGTTAGCTTACAAATCAAGCATGACTCACCTCAAAGAATCTTCATCTTTCTGCAGAGAATTGAAGGGCAAGGCAGGTGCATTGAAGGCAAGATGACTTGGTCAAGAATTCAAGCTTTTTATATTAAAAAATGCAAAGTTTCAACAAAGGCAACTAAGACACATCTTAGCTTCATTTCTAAGCACACATAGCTTATAAATAAGCTATCTTAGTTCAGCAAAGAGGGGGACACGAATTCAGAAGCATAGCATAGCATATAACACTTGTAATCACTTCAAAAAATTCAAAGAAAAACTCAAATTCGAATTTGTAATTTCAGTCCATTTCAATACAAACTAAGCATTCATACACCTTCCTTAAACATCACTGAAACTATCTCAATCAATTACAAGCCTTGAAGCTCACTGAATCGAGATACACAGGTCAAAATTTGTTCAAACTAAAATCAATTCGTATCTGGTTATTCACACATGTTTAACAAGATGTAGACATACTATTGAGTTTGGTTTGAGGTGTAGATCATTTCTGGAAACTTAATTGAAGTTTGGACACGTATAAACGAAACTACCATTTTAGGGTTCATAGCTTCAAATTTAGGGCTTTCCAAATTAGGCAAAATTAGAAGTTCTAAATAGCACCATTAGATTCGTATGGACAAAACGAATTGAATGGTACCATCGCGCTAAATGTATGTGTGCGTTTGACCCTATTCGCTATTTTGCACGTTTAGTAAGTAACCAATTACAGCGCTTTTGGTAAGAAAGCGCTATTAAAAGTCTTGTCTGAAGGTTGAAGACGAAGACGTGTCCCCCCCTATTGGTTCTGACGCGCGCGCTTTTTTGAATATAACCCTTGGTTTCAGTGTTTTGCAGGCGTGTCATAAGTGATGTTCCCTCACCATCTGGACCATCTGATCTCATTTATGACTCATCCAACGCTCCAGATCACGCATGCACACCATGCTCCCTCACAAACAACCACACAGGATCAGTATCCTTTATTTCTATTTTATTTTCTATTTTTATTTTAATTTCTTTGTTAAATTAATTAAAAATAGTTTTAAAAATCCAAAAAATACACAAAAAATATTTTTAGACTTCTAAAATAATATATTATTTTCTGAAATAAAAATATTTTATTTTCTTCAAAATTTCAATATTTTGCATAATTAATTAGTATATATTTATATATTTGCTTTTTAATTATTCCAACCAATCAAAAAAATCATAAAAAAAATTGTTCTTTGTATTAAATATTGTTTATATATTATAAACTAATTTTGTACATATTTTGAATAATTTTATCTTTAAGTTTTAATTATTTGTATAATTATTTGCATAATTATGTTTTAATTAACTTAAATCAACTTCAAATCAATTTCAAAAAATCCAAAAAAATTAGTTTTGTTTTAAAATTAATTGACAAATATTTTGTACATATTTTAAACTTAATTTCTAGGTTTAAATCTATTTTCATCTTTTTTCTTCATTTTAATTTAATTAATCATGCATTAATTATAATTAAAATAAATCATAAAAAGTACAAAAACATGCCTTTTATTTTTCTTGCAATTTAAATTCCTAGATAAATGTATAGGATGTCAAATTCATGTAAATAGGCTAGTTTACATTTCCTGCACAATCGATGTAATAGCGTAGATTTACTTTCCGCACTTTACATTTCCGCATTTTAATTTCCAGCACATATAAACTGCGTGTATGTCAAAGATAAAATTGAACCGTTAGATCACTAACTTCAAAGATAAATATCTGAATCCAATCACAATCACACTTGCACCTCTTCAGGTAATCCCTTTTACAATCTTTCAAAATCAAAGTCAAATTCTACTGTTTTGAGTACAAAATCGAACCTTGCTTTTATATCCGATGAAAGGATAGATTTTTAAAGGAAATAGGATAAAGACCTTACAACTCAGGGTAGACCTCCTAGTTTGCTTGCTCAAATCAAAACAAACAAAATTCTCATACACTGTTGTTTCTCAAAACAAAACTTCCAAAAGACAATACTTTGTATACATCCAAACACGGGTTATTACAAAGTTAACGTTCTTTTCAAAACATCTTTCGAAAGATAAACAAGCATTTTGTATACATCCACACACGGATCATTACAAAATTCAATTTACAAAGGTATTTGAAACCACATATGAGCAATTTCAGAGCAATCGAAAAGTGATCGAAAAACAAGTGAGCTAAGCAAACTTAAGAGCCCATGGATAACCATGGATACAAAGGGTGCTAACACCTTCCCTTTGTATAACCTACCCCCTTACCCAGAATTTCTTAAAGGTCTTTTTTCTGTTTCTTTTATAAACCTTTCCTTAATTGGATAAAATAAAAGGTCGGTGGCGACTCTGTGAATTTTCAAAAAAAATGCGAAAGCATTAAGCGACAAAAAAGAGTCAGTTCACGTATCTCTACAGATCAGAGGTATGGCCCGGTATTAAAAAAAATCGGAGGTCCACACCTATATAATACCTATAATGGATAATAAACTAAGAGGCCTAAATATTAATAAGAGCCCATAAAGAATAATACATAAAAACATCAATATAAATTATAAATTAACTTAAATAATAGAATTCTATTCTCTATCAGAAGACAACTTGTTTTTAAAAATATTCTTTTGCATATGCATGTTTTTAATACCATTAGTCATTGGTCATGATATATTGAATTTTGATATTAATCCCTCTGTTTTTTATTATAAATTGTTTTAGAAAAAAAATATTTAAATATAAGTTGCTTTACAATTCCAATGAATAATTAATGATATTTTTTATTATATTCTTAAAATTTTATTATTTTCTCTCTTTTCAATTATGTAAATTAACCTTTCACATGTCATTAATTAAAGATAATTTTATAAAATTCTTCTTAATTTTTTATTTTCATACAATAGTTATTATTTTTTTAAAATGTGTAAAAAGTCCAAAACAACTTGTACAGGGCAGGTCTTAAGCCAGAGCAAACACACTAATAGCCCAAGGCCTAAAAAAATGGCCTCAAAATATAATTTTATGGGTTCTGTAAATTAAGGCGAAGTATATTAAATATCTATCATATAAGAAAAGTCTAACATTTTCTGATCTCTCAGACCTGCCACATCAGCAATTGCTCCCATAATTTTCCACATCAACAACTTCACCCATTCTGTTCTTCAATTTATTCTTCAATTCTTTCACGTTAAACTTCCAGCGGTTACGTCCCCTCATTGTCTCCACGGTTACGAAATTGATTTATCATTCAGCAACCACTTCCAATCTTCTTCTTCTACAGCGGTTTCGCAAAACCGTTTCTCTTTCAAATGCTATTCTCTCCCTTTTCCCATTATCAATCGCATCGCCTTCATAATCATACATTCTCAATCAAATTTGTTTTCTGAATTCTTCAATATTCATGAAATTACCTGCTCAATTTCATTTTCCTAATCGATCGACGATTTTTCGTTGTTTGTTTGTGTTTTCATTCTACGCCATTCCGAGTTCGTCTTCCTCTGCGCGCAAATCTGCTACTCTCAGTGATAGAATCGGTTTGTGTTATGTCGTCAAGAATCGTTTAACTTCTTCCTACGTGGTAATGTTTCGGTACCCAGAAACTTTTTATAATTCGCGATTAGAATGGTAAATTTGAAATGCACTATACATGTTTGTATTATGATCCCTAAGAATAGTGACTGTATTTGTTGGTAATGTAGTTGATGATCGCTTACCGTCTCGTGGAAATTTTCAACCTGTGCGATTTTCACCATGCTGTTAACAACTTGCCATCAGATGCCTTTCTATTTGATATGGATGCGCGCTCTCAATTCTTAGATGGTTGATTTGCAGATGCAACAATTTCAGATGTTTTGAGTGAACGAGTATTGTATTCTTGGCAAGGTAAATATATTGAGAATGCGGAGGGATCTACAATCGCTAAACATTGGAATTTCATTACTGTGGGATAAACATTTGAATTGATAACATGTTTATCTCAAACAACTCATTGGAATTGAATTGATAACATGTTGTCAATTGATGTTAAATAAATACAAGCTATTAGGAAAATGGATCGTCTCGCCGAAATTTGTGTCCATTTTCTATTACAAATTTGACTGATTCTATTTGTTTTGATGGACTTATAGGTGAAAATTACAACAGATTTATCTTTCTTCTCTTTAAACAGTCACCTCTGCTACCATTCA
Organism: Vicia villosa; assembly: GCF_029867415.1. Lineage (NCBI taxonomy): Eukaryota > Viridiplantae > Streptophyta > Magnoliopsida > Fabales > Fabaceae > Vicia > Vicia villosa. The sequence continues at coordinate 217,827,677 of NC_081182.1, read as the reverse complement.
AACTGCGGATGGAAAAATGAAAGACAGAACGTTTTTGGCAGCGGATATATGTTGACAGTGTTGATGCAGTTTTGTGGTTCTCGCGGTAAGTGTGTGCATTTTAATTCTGTCAAGTCTACTTAGATTCATAAAATAAACCATTAGCACATTCAATTGGTGTATTTGAAGTAATCAGGTACCGGCAGCGGATATGTGGTGATAGCGTTGATGCAGTTTTGCGGTTGTCGCCGTAAGTGTGTGCATTTTAATGTTGTCAATTGTGTTTTGTTTATCACATTAATTAATTGATTTTTCGTTGTTCATGCATAGCCAAGATCGTTAAGCTATGAAGGGTTTTGGATCATGCAACAAGTGGAGTTATTATGCATCATCTTTGAAGTCCAACGAAAGTATGTTGCTTCAGTAAAATGTAAAAAAATGGTATCATCATTGGCGTTTGGCGGCTGGTTCGACACCTTATGTATCTGTCTCTGGGAGGGTAATTCACAAACCAGATTTATGTTATATTTAGCTATTATTTGTGTTGTATTTATTGTTGTTGTAAATGGTGTTGGTGAAAAGGATCATGCACATGAGATTGAGGAAGAATTGGGCGATTCAATTGAAGGTGCTGAGAGAAAAAAGAGTGGTAGAACATTGAAAAATATGCTTTTTTCACTACCTTGTGCTTTTATAGTGTTTGTCTTGGGAGTGATTTTGGGTTTCATAAGAAGGCCTAATGATTTTGGGTTACATAAGAACTCTGTGATAGGAGTTTGTAACCTATCTTCTGATTTATTTCCCACCAAGGATTTTTCAGTGACAGTTGTGTTGATGAATCTTCTGGGTGGTTGGTTTAGCGCTATGCCATGCTGTCTTGGTGCTGGTGTATTAGCGGGATAGTATAAATTTGGTGGGAGGAGTGGAGGGTGTATGGCGATTCTGGGTGCCGTGAATTTGGTTTTGGGTTTTATGTTGGGAAGTTCGTTGTCGCATTTCTTCAAACAATTTCTGGTGGGGATTTTAGGAGTGTTGTTGTTGTTTGCTGGGACTGAATTGGCTATGGGTTATAGGGATATGAGTAAGAAAGAGGATTGTTTTGTTATGCTTATTTGTAGTGTTTCTGAGAGAATTGGATTTATTAGCTGATTTGATGACAATGGTTCTTCTTACATGCCTTTGATATTCTATAATACAGTAGTTGAAAATAAATTTGTAATTCACATTTTATTTTATTTTGATAAAGGATTACATTTTCAAATCTCTTTTTTATTGTTGTGCAGGAAGCTCTTTTACTATTGTGGAGATTGGCTTATCCTGACAGGGAGCTTCCTTCACTTAAATCAGATCTTTGGAAGGAAATGGGATGGCAAGGTTCAGATCCATCAACAGATTTTAGGTGTGTGATCAAAACCTATATATTTTGCTTTAACGAGATGGGGTAGGGGCATGAATATGAATAGGGTTTTAGTCAGCTATAGATAGACACTCAAAATACTATAAGACTATTAAGTAAGGATTCATTGACTTAATATGATTCCAAAAAGTTACATCCTTGGTAAACTTTGCTCTCTGATTTGACTATCAAAGTATTCCTGCATATTTTCTTGAATGGTTATTTACTTCTTGATTGATTTTTTTTTGTGTTTGAATGAATATTATTATGCAATGTGCATCTTAATAGAGTGATTCTTGTGTTTGATTCTTTTTTTTTGAGTAGAAAATGGCATAGATTTTGGAACCTTCGACGCAATGGCAGATGATAATCACGAAAACCTCTCAGTGTGCAACTCAGATCATATCAAAGATGTGGAGTTCTTTAGTTAAGAAACAAAACAAGAAAGTTACGCGTTCGGCTAAATTTAGAGTTATGGAAATCAACTCTGAAAATGGCACCATCAATAGGGTGGAGGATTTGCTTAATTGGGACATCACTCCATTCAGTGACAACATAATTGCTGAGTACATATGGTACTTCATTCTACTTTGTCTCTGTTAGTATTTCGCTGTGTCTGATTCTTACAAGTATTGACGTGTTCAGTGTTCATGGTTTGTTAGTGTTTCATGGCTTATGTATGACGATACATGGTGTTTAAATCTGTGATACTCTTTTCTGAAACAGGATTGGTGGAACAGGAATCGATGTGCGCAGCAAATCAAGGGTATGTTAATGAATATTCATACTATGATATTGTTTGATATATCTCATGCTATTCATTGTAATCTTATATGTATGTTTTTTATTCTCAGACCATATCAAAACCTGTTTCACATCCCTCTAAGTTTCCTAAGTCGAACTTTGATTTCTCTATTCTGCTTGGAGAATATATAATATTGATTTGTTTTTTTTCTTCTATTTTGCAGAGCACACCTTCGTTCACTATTATCCTACTGCGATAGCAATCTCCGCTCTTCTGGCTGCTTCCAAAATTGCATATCGCAGACTGTATAGAGAGTGGAGCAGAAAAAACTGAGAAAATAAATCTAACAAAACTCAGTTTTCAGTGTATCCTTCTCTAACACAATTCAAGGAAACATTTGAAACTACATGGCATCCCAGGAATAATAAGAGGTAAAAGAAAAATACCCCACGTAATAGCAGACGAAAGGGATGCCGGCGTCGGATTTTGAACCGTGGTGGTGGTGCGATTCTAAAATTGTTTGTTCGAAAACAGTTCCGACCAACCAGTGCAAGCGAGTTGAACTTGTGACCTTAAAGGTTGTTGGCACGATTATTTAGCGGCTGAAGTGAGGAAATCCGGTGCTTATGTGAGGCAGATATTCACGATTTTCGTGTAACAAGGTGGCTGTTTGTGTTGGTTCAGCAGCGATGGTATGAATGAGGAGTATTATTGTTGCGGCTTTGGTTGAAAGGTGGGTATTGTATGAATGGTTGCTGTTAATGTGATGAGGTTTGTGGAAGATTGCCGAGGAGACTGTTGTTATAATGTTGCTGATGAGCGGGTTTGATAGAACTTTCTATTTCAGGCTCATTTACATACATATGTTTTCAAATGTTATAAATGAGTTTGGTTGGCAAGGTAGCTACAGATCCTACTCTTTCCTCGCTTCAATTCCCGTTCTTCATTATAACTGCTTTCAATGACATTTTTCAAATGATTGCAATAGCAGACATGGTTAGCCACTGCCCATTATAGATGGAGAGAGGTTATCGTGGTATACAGTGATGATGACCATGGGAGAAACGAAATTGGTACGTTAGCGGATAAGCTTGACGTTGCAAGATATCGTTTAAAGCACCGATGACTCCTGATACAAAGAGGGAGGAGATTACTATCATGTTGTCGAGTTTTTACTTTCTCGGTAAAGTTGTTTCCTTTTAAAAATGTTATATGTCAAATATGGAACCTACTGATGCCAAAAACTATTCATCTGGTATTCAAGCTGGTAGTTCTGTTAAACACAAGAAATTTGGTAAAACTATGACTGATTATGATTTTTCTTCTCGCGGCAGGGTCATTGTCATGTCTTCAAGCTTATTTTACCCATGTGCTTGTGTTTTCTAAATGATATGAATATTTATATAAATAAATAGATATATATATATATATATATATATATATATATATATATATATATATATATATATATATATATATATATATATATATATATATATATATATATATATATATATATATATATATATGTTGGTTTTTAGTTGAAACGAATTCAGGTTTTCCTACATGAAGATCAAGTAGGAAGTCATGAGATACAATTTATTTCTTACAGTTGCTTGTACCAATTTTGGGAAAATGATCTACTACGTATGCACAAAAAGTAAGATTATGTTGTTAATTCAATTCAGAAAACTCTAAGTTGATTGAGATTTTCATGACAAAAATATTTTTAAAATTTAATTAATTAATATATACGGTCATTTTTCTACAAATATTAATATTATAATTTAATATATGATTTTTATGATTTAATAATATTAATATTTTAATGATTTAAAATATTATCCTATTATACTATCCTATTAACTTATTTACTTTAAAAAAATATTTTTCTTTTTCAAACATCTTTTATTATGATATTAACCTTTCTCTTAAAAATTAATTTTTTTCTATCATTTTTTATTTCCCTCAACCACAATGCGCGTACACGACGGGTACCCGTGCGAACGCACGGGTAAGACACTAGTTATATGTTACATTAATACTCTGAATTGAACAAGTGGCCAAGTGACAATCCACACATTTTGCAACGTCTAAGGTTCCGATTCCCATGTTGATATTTTTGGCAATTCCTTTAACTGGCCCTATAAAGGTTTCAAAGTTAAACAAAAAATTAATCTAGCCATTTAAGATTTTTGTTGATGTTTTTGGCAATTCTTTTAACTGGTCCTATAAAGGTTTTCAAAGCAAAACTAAAAATTAATCTAGCCATTTAAGATTTTTATTATAAAGGTTTTAAAGCTAAACTACAAATTAATCTAGCCATTTAAGATTTTTATAAATTATTATTTTGTTATAATTTTTTTAAATTTTAAAATATCACTTAAATTTTTGTTATTTTAAATAAATTTTTTATAAAACATTTTTTTTTAAATTTATTTTTTATATAAGGTTATTTTATGATGGAAGATTTTATAAATAATGTCAAATAGAACCAAACCCATGTAATTGAAAATAAAATTTTGGGGCGTGTACGAAGGTCTCAAGATTCTTGCGGAGGATGGGTTCACAAAGGTTGAAGTTAACACTGATTCTACATTGGCTGTTAAAGTGATATCTAAGGCTAGGCGACATGCTACATGTTATTCAAAATTGGAGTCAGACATTCTCCACTGGATGGGCAAAATTGAAACGGTTGAATTTTTGTTTGCGCCGAGAGAAACGAATGGTTGTGCGCATGAACTTGCAAGAGATGGCAGGACTAGATAGCATGGTCTCCAGATTTTCCAAGAGATTCCAGAATTTTTACAGAAGCAATTGAAGCTTGATCTGGCCGAATTGTCCATGTCGTGTGTTGGTGTTGGGTAGTTGTTCTTTTTTTGGGCTTTGGCCCTCCTTTGTACCAAAAAAAAAAAAAACTTAAAAAAGAAAAATAAAAAATCAAAGTTAATTGTTCAATTTTTAAAAAACCCATGTAATTGATTCTAATCATTAAAAATAAAACTTAAAAAAGAAAAATAAAAAATCAAAGTTAATTGTTCAATTTTTTTTATTAGGGTCCATTTTTATTATTTGTCTCGAGCCTCTAAAAAACCAGGACCGTTCTGGACTTGTAATAAAAAACGAAGGTAGTAATATTTTATTACTATGTAACTATAAATGGTTTCCATGATGAAGTTCATCTTTGAAGTGAAGTTGTAAAAGAAGAAACTTTTCATTTTTTCCTGATTATGCTTTCCACAAGTCAGGAGGTTTAAATTAATTTAGTGTTGTCTAAAAAGTTTCATTCCAACTATTCCATATACTTTAGCATTTACTTAACATTTAAGGAAGCTTTCTTAGTCATTAAGAAACGCATATATCACCTCTTTTAGTTTTTAGCATAAATAAACCCTATAGAAAGCCAAGTTTCATTGTGCAGCTTCTGATTAGGTAATGTCTAATTCTGCAATGATGAAAGTTGAAGTCAGTGATGATAATGTACACAATGACATGCTCAGCGACTTACCCGATAGCGTTATACTTCACATACTCTCTTTTTTGAGTACCAAACGTGTCGTACTTCACATACTCTCTTTTTTGAGTACCAAACATGCCGTTAGAACATGCATTTTATCCCCAAGATGGAAGGATCTCTGGAAACGTCTCCCCGCTCTTCGCTTTTAGTATGGAGACTTTCGAACTGGTGATATATTTATGGAATTTGTGTCTAAGGTTTTATCTCTACGTGATTCCTCTGTCTCACTGCACACTCTCAACTATGAGCATAGAATTATGCGCTTGGATTCTCCTCCCGTACATAAATGGATTGTGATTATGCTATTTCACACAATGTTCAATGCTTTCGACTTAGTTTAAGTAAGGGAATTGCGCAAATTCCTCTTGCCTTATTTTCATCTCATATTTTAACACATCTTAGCCTTTTTCTTTCTTTTGGTTATAAAAACCTGTTTCCAAAATTTCACAATTTTCCAGCATTATCTACCTTGGAACTAGAGAATTTTCAATTTTCTGCTGGCGATAATGGTTGCGCTGAACCATTTTTGACCTTTAGTAGATTGGAAAGTTTGCTCATTTTTGAATGCAGGGTGGATGGTGCAGGAACCCTATGCATATCAAATGCTACCCTCTTCAATTTTACTATGTGCTTTGAGTCCATGACGACTATGATAACATTGACCTTTGCGCTCTGAGTCTTGGTATATTTGCTCTTCGTGGTGTTCCTTATCATAATATCGGTTGGAGCAATATTTCTTCTCTTAGTTGACATGTGGGTAATTGGTAGTATGTACATTTGGATTAAACCAAATGGTAAGGCAGGGAGTAGGTTGGATCGTATTCTGTTATCAGATGGTTTGATTACTAAGTGGAAGATTGTGGCTTAAGAGGTAGGGAAGAGAGACTTTTCAAACCATAAACCGGTTTGGAAGAAATCAAGCAGATAGGATTGGGGGCCAAAGAGTTTTAGAGTACTAAAGTGTTGGTATGAACATAAGGATTTCCAAAGGTTTGTACAACAAGAATGGAATGCTAAAATAATCAAAGGTAACCCTGCATTTATCTTAAAGGAAAAGTTGAAATACTTGCGTGGCAGATTAAGATGGTGGAACCTAAATGTGTTTGGCATGGTGGACTTGAATATAGCAGAAATTGTGGACGACCTGAATCAAATGGAAGATAAACTTTTGCTACCAAATGCAAACTTTTCAGAATGAGATTTTGAAAGTAGAAGGACTTATCAGGAGAGTTTCTGGCAGAATCTTCACATAAAAGAGAGCATCATTAATCAAAAGTCAAGCCATAAGTGGGAAAAAGACGGTGATAACAATACTAGGTTATTTCATGCGACGATGAAGGCTAGGCAAAGGAGCAACTACATTGGATCAGTTAAGAACTCATCAGGGGCAGTAGTGGACTCAGTCATTGAAGTTAAAAAAGCTGTCAAGGAATTTTTCGAAGCAAAATTCAGAAGATCAAACACTTTAAGACCAAGTTTGAAAACAGCAATCATATACAAGTTGAATGAACAAGAAAGTAGGAGATTGGAGGAACCTTTCACAAGGGAAGAGATTAAGCAAGTGGTATTCGAAGGCAATGGAGACAAGAGCCCAGGGCCGGACGGATTCAACCTGGAATTTATAACGAAATGCTGGGACACGGTGGGGGATGATATTGTGTTGTTCATTCAAGATTTCCACAAAAGAGGTAAGCTCCCAAAAGCTGTTACTGTATCATTTTAGCATTAATCCCTAAATGTGAATGTCCTCTAAGCCTGGAAGAATATCGACCAATATGTTTGATTAGTGGTATGCTCAAAAAATTTTCTCGAATATTGGCTGAGAGAATGAGGACGGTAATAGGAAAACTGATATCAAACAACAAAACGACATTCGTACCTGGAATACAAATCCTTGATGGTGTGCTAGTCACTAATGAAATCTTAGACTATGCAAAAAGGAACAAGAAGGAGTGTATGGTGTTCAAAGCTGACTTCGTAGAGGCATATGATTGTGTAGACTGGAATTATCTAAGGCTTATGTTAATACGCATGGGGTTTGGAGAAAGATGGATGAGCTGGATGGAAGCTTATGTTTTTTCAGGCTCGATGTCAGTTTTAGTCAACGGGAGTCCAACGAAGGATTTTCTAGTGATGAAGGGTTTAAAACAGGAAGATCCCTTATCTCCATTTTTGTTTACAATAGTTGCAGAAGGATTACCTTGTATAATGAGGCAAGCTATTAATAGAGGATTGTATAAGGCTTTCAAGATTAATGAAGTAGAAGAGTATAGTTTATTGCAATTTGCAGATGACACGATAATATTTGCTGATGGATCATGGCATAATTTGTGGACTCTTAAGGCTGTACTAAGAGGTTTTATTATAGTATCTGGACTGATAATTAATCTGAACAAAAGTAAGATATATGGAGTATGTCTTAAGGAGTATCAGTTAGAGGCTTGCTTATCGTTCTTGGGCTGTAAAATTGATAGCATTCCATTCGGATTTTTTGGCTTCACTGTAGGTGGGAATCATAAGAGGATTGAATTTTGGAAACCAGTTCTGAAGTCATTGAAAGATAAATTATCTTCTTAGAAGGGAAGGCTACTATCAATTGGAGGTAGGGTGACATTGATTAACAGTACCATCACAAACATGCTGAGTTACCAATTCTCGTTCTACAAAATTCCAAGGAAAGTACTGAAAGATATTATTGCTATACAAAGGAATTTCTTGTGGAATGGTGTTGGGGACAAAAACTCGATATCCTGGATGGGTTGGAAAGATGTGTGCAAATCTAAGGAGGAAGGAGGCCTGGGTATTAAGCATGCAGGGAGATTCAACAAAGCACTTATGTCAAAATGGCCTTGGAGGATGCTAAATGAAGAGAATGCAATTTGGAGTGGAGTGTTGAGAGGGAGGTATGGCGATACCAGAAGCGGAATGTGGGGCAATGATGCAATTGGTTCAGTATCAAAGGAATCTTTAGGGTGGAGATACATTATGGAATTGTGTGGTGAGAAAGAAAGAGTAATAAAGAAGATCACATCAAGACTAGGAGAAGGAAATACTATACTGTTTTAGAAAAATAAATGGCTTGGGATTGATGCTTTGGCAGTCCAATTCCTGTATCTTTATATAGAAGTATTGTTTAAAGATATCACCATCTTCAGAGCTGGAAATTGGAATGAAGAGTCATGGTAATGGTCAAATATCAAAGGTGAAGAGGTTTTAGGGAGAGAGGCCACAAAGGAATATGAGGAACTAAAGATATGTTTGATTGGGATCAGCCCTGCCGTCAACAACAATGATAGGTTCATTTGGCCATATGATAGTTCTAATTGTTTCATTGTGAAATCGTGGTATAATATGTTAAAGCCACACCCTGCTGTGGCGCTTATGGTCGTTCTAAAACACAGCCTCAACCTCAATTGGGGAGCAGCCGTACCTTCAAAATTCAGATATTTGGGTGGAGGATGTTAAGAGATAGGCTACTGTTGAAAGTATTTTGGGTAAATATTTTCTAATATATCGTATCCACAGAGACTGAGTAATATTGCTGCCATTCTATAGTCGAATTATAATGAGTTAGTGAAAAGTATTGGTTTTGATTGTTTGTTCTCAAATTGCATATAACAAAATAATAATTGAATGATAAAAAGCTTAAAGACGAATAACAATGGTGAATGAATATGTTGAGTTCTAGGGTTCATCAACCTATTCACATGCAATAATCAATTAATCCACAAGTGAACATTATCTAAGTTATTATCTTCATTCATCCTCAAAACTGATATTATGTCTAATGATCAATCTAGAACCACCTCTACCGGTATGATATTCGATCTCTCAGAATAACTATAAAGATAAAGGGAATTAACCGCGATGATTTATGAAAACTTCTTCAGAATCTCATCTCTGAGTATTAATCAACAAGTCAATGTAAAAACCTAGGGCAAAAGTATAAACCCTATCTCTCGATTGATAGTTCAACAATGATATAAAATAAAAGCAAGGTTTTTCATTGATAATAAAACTTAAATAATTGTTCACAGGAATTAATCAAAGTAATTGCATCTTCATAGGTTAACTACTACCTTAAACTCAACACAATGGGGTTTAGCTCTCCATATCCATGAAGAACACACAAGGTTTCATGGAAGGATTCATCTTCATCAAGGGAATGTCTTCAATTGATGTTGAATTCTCCGTCAGAAGTTAATGTTTGCTCTGGAATAAGATTGCTCTCTGAATTTCGTTCACCAAAGATATTCCTCTTATGAGGATTAGGGCTTCTATTTATAACAATTTATCCTTGTAACGCAGCCACCGCGCCTCGGCACGTATTGGCGCGGCGCGAACCTAAGTCAGAAGGGATGGCGCGTCTCGCCCCTTATTGGCGCGGCTCGGCCTTTGTTTCACCTTCCTTCTTTGTGATTCCTCCTCTCCATAAGCTCTACGCCTGCGTGTTTCTTCGTCTTTACTTCTCAATTTCAATATCTGCACAAATAACACCCAAAGTGACGCAAGTTGTTCTACAATTAGCATCGAACCTCTCAAGTTCAATTCTAACCATAAAATCCTCAAAAAGCACAAGATATGTTCACTTTCAGCTCAAAAGGTAGTTAATTTGACAAATGAAAACACTACTAATTCACTCTTAACAAACTCTCCCCAACTTAGAGTTTTATTTGTCCCAAAACAAAATTACTTACCTCAATAAAAACCACCAAACATTCCAATAATCATGCAACAGGTTTTTCAAAAAGTTTTTCAAATGGTTCAATTCAGTGACCAACTCAGATACTCTTTATCTTCCTGCAAACTCAGAACATACACATGAAACAAATTTTGAAAGGAAATTACCTCCAGAAGTTCAAAACACTACACAACCACAGTTGAATCAGCACTAATCACTCTCATCAAAAAGTATGATGAATAACAGAGGGGTTAAATACTCATCCAAACAATTAAATCAACAAATATCCATATCATACGTTCACCATATTGTTAGCATCAAGTCCTGTGGAATATGAGAATCGAAAGGTCTTTATAGGGTTGTAATGTGGTGTAGATTCAAATAAAAGAAGATGTTCAAGGGTTGTTCCTATTCTAGGGAAGCATCCGAATCACATAACTCATTCCTTTTTTCCTATACCATTAGCTTACTCACCCGTTCGTCTTTTCATTCGTAGCTCGATGTTTCTTTTCCTTTTTTCAAACATTTTCCTCTTTTTTTTCCTCAACAACTTTCTAGGTTCAGACGTTGTCTTTCTTTTGTTTTTCTTTATTCTCAACCTGTATTCAGATTCTATGAATGCTCCCCTACTTTTAAAAAGGTAAAAGAGAAAACACATCACCAAATTTTATGGTTGATGGTCCAAAGCAAAACTTTTCATTGAGATCAAAACTCACCAGGTGTTTTTCTTGGTGCATATTATGAAATTTATCTTGACCTCAGGCTCAAAGAATGGTTAGCAAAGGATCACACTCTCACAAAAAAAAAAGTTTTAAGATGGATTAGGCTCAAAGAAACTCTCAGATTCAAACAAATGCCTAAGTCCTTTTCACAGATTTCCACGAACGATGCGACAAACGGTTTAGCATAATACAAACAAGTCAAAGTAATCGATGGTCTCCTGCATATAGTAAATAATGGAAAGTTTTCCTCACAATGGTTAAGGCTAAGCTGATCCAACAAAAATAATGTACCATAAAAAACTTCTGCCAGTATTTACTAACAACCTACGTTTCATGCACACACTAAGAGTTTAAGTTCAAAAATTCATACCTGCCTTGTCACTTATTGAAAAAGAAAGTGAAAAATTATTTTTTTTTTTGAAAAAATTCCACTCACTACCACTTTCACGCATGTTGCTCCATTGTTGGTACTTTTATTGTCTTGCTTGAGATTTTCATTTTGCTGTGGAACTACTCATTCTAACTGAGGAAAAAAAATAAATAAAAGCAGATTATAACAAATATCATCATGTCAGTTATCATAAACATAACAGCTCACTATCCTCCTCTGGTTGCTCCTGGAACTTATCTGGTCGAGCTCCTACCACCCCCCATAAGGAAAAAGGGTTGGGCTCCGGCTAACCTGCAGTAAATAAAAGATCGGAGGAAAAGTCTGTTTTCGCACAACCGCGGCGCACTAGGTTCAACCGCGACGCGCGAAAGCTTCTGCTGAGGCGTCGCGGCGCACTGATATCAACCGTGGCGCGCGAAAGCTTCTGCCTACGTGTCGCGGCGCGGACTTGGGTCCCGAGGCGCGGTGTTGCGTTTTATTCAGCCTGTTGTACCTATTCAATCACACTAGTCCGATGATACTAAAATAAGAAAATAATAAAAAACTTACTGTGTTGGGTTGCCTCCCAACAAGCGCTTTGTTTAACGTCGTTTGAGCTCGACAATCAGCTTCCTTAAGTACTCAGAAGTTCGAGAATACACACTTCCCGATCAAATTCTCCTCCAAGGTAAACTTTCAATCTTTCTCCATTGACCGTTCAACTCTCTTTGGTTTTGCTATCTTCAATGACCATATCTCCATATGGTTTGACTTATTTGACCATGAATGGTCCTGACCATTTAGATTTTAGTTTACCTGGGAAAAGTCTTAGCTTGGAATTGAACAAAAGCACAAGATCTCCGACCTTAAATTCCTTCTTTTTGAGTTTCTTGTCATGGTATCTTTTCATATTTTCCTTGTACATTTTTTTGGACTCATATGCTAAGTACCTGAACTCTTCTAGCCCGTGTAGTTGTTCTTTCCTTTTCTTAAATGCTAGGCTGTCATCTCTATTAAAGAAACATAGAGCCCACAAAGCTTTGTGCACTATGTCTACAGATAAATGACATGCCTTACCATAAACCATTTGGAAAGGTGATGCACCAGTGGGTGCTTTGTATGCGGTCCGATATGCCCAAAAAGAATCATCAATCCGTGCAGACCAATCTTTCCTGGATACCGAGACTGTCTTCTCTAGTATATTCTTTATTGCTCTGTTAGAGATTTCTGCCTGCCCGTTGGTCTGAGGGTGATAAGGTGAGGCAATCTTATGCTTGATGCCGCATTTTTCCAACACCTTCGCAACCTGTTCATTAACAAAATGGGATCCACCATCGCTGATAATTACTCTAGGCATACCAAACCGGGTGAAAATATTACAGTTTAAAAATTTCAATACCGTTTTGGCATCCGCTTTTGGGGTAGCGATAGCTTCAACCCACTTGGAAACATAATCCACATCATCTATAATGTAATCATTAGTAAATGAGGGGAGAAAAGGTCCCATAAAATCGATGTCCCAACAATCAAAGACTTCAACCTCGATCATGGTTTGAAGTGGCATCTCATCTCTTTTGCTTATCCCTTCAACTCTTTGGCATTTATCACAATTTATCGCATGGTGGTGAGCGTCTTTGAAAATAGTTGGCCAGAAAAAACTGGATTGGAGAACTTTTGTTGCGGTTCTTCATCCATTAAAATGCCCGCCACTTGGAGAATTGTGACAATGCCAGAGGATCTGTTGGGCTTCCTCTTCAGTGACACACCTTCTTAGTATGCCATCCTTACCTATCTTGAACAAGTATGGGTCATCCCACACATAGTATTTAGCATCGGATAACAACTTTTTCTTCTGATTCCAATCAAAGTCCTCTGGTACCATACCGGTTGCTTTATGATTTGCAAGATCTGCGAACCACGGTCCTCAATTGGATTTGAAAAAGTTGTTCATCCGGAAATTCATCATTTATTTCTGCTTCTTGGTGAGTGACATTTACATTGACCAGGCGGGATAAATGATCTGCTACCACATTTTCTGAACCTTTTTTATCCCGAATTTCTAAGTCGAATTCTTGTAAAAGAAGAACCCATCGAATGAGCCTTTGTTTCGAATCCGGTTTAGTTAGCAGATATTTAATAGCCGCATGGTTTGTGTAAATCACCACCTTTGTTCCAATGAGATAGGATCTGAATTTTTCAAGGGCATACACTATAGCTAGCAATTCTTTTTTTGTAGTGGCATAATTGACTTGAGCGTCATTTAAAACTTTGCTTGCATAATGTATGACATGAAATATTTTTTCCTTTCTTTGGCCTAGTACCGCACCTATGGCATAATCGCTAGCATCGCACATAAGTTCAAAATGTTTTTTCCAATCAGGTGCTACGATCACAGGTGCGGTTACAAGCCTTTCTTTTAATTCATTAAAAGCTTGGACACATGATTCATCGAAAGTAAAATACGTACCTTTGTTGAGTAAGTTACTCAATGGTTTTGCAATCTTCAAGAAATCCTTTACAAACCTTCGATAGAATCCCGCATGACCCAAAAAGCTTCTTACCCCTTTTATGTTTACAGGAGGTGGAAGTTTTGATATTACTTCCACCTTGGATTTGTCCACTTCGAGCCCTCTTGAAGACACCTTGTGCCCTAGTACAATACCTTCGGTTACCATGAAATGGCATTTCTCCCAATTTAGAATTAGGTTGGTCTCAATACATCTTCCTAGAGCCTCATCTAGATTAGCCAGACAAATATCAAAGGATTTTCCGAAAACCGAAAAAATCATCCATGAATACTTCAATACTCTTTTCAATAAGGTCGGAGAAGATTGCTTGCATACACCGTTGAAAGGTGGCCGGGGCATTACATAATCCAAATGGCATTCTTCTGTATGCGAAAATTCCAAAAGGACATGTAAAAGCTGTCTTCTCATGGTCTTCTAGGTTGACCACAATCTTATTGTATCCGGAGTATCCATCTAGGAAACAGTAATAGTTTTGTCCGGATAGTGTTTCAAGCATTTGATCCATGAAAGGTAGAGGGAAGTGATCTTTCCTCGTGGCTTTATTGAGTCTCCGATAATCGATGCATATTCTCCACCCTGTGACAGTTCTTGTTGGTATTAATTCATTCTTCTCATTACTGATGACGGTCATTCCTCCTTTCTTCGGCACTACTTGTACTGGACTCACCCATGCGCTGTCTGAAATTGGGTAAATCATTCCTGCTTCCAAGAGTTTGACCACCTCTTTTCTGACCACTTCTTTCATAGTTGGATTTAACCTTCTTTGCGGTTGAGCTACCGGTTTGAATTCTTCTTCCAACATGATTTTGTGCATACAATATGCTGGACTTATACCTTTTAAATCGGCCAAGACCCATCCGATTGCAGCTTTATTCTTTTGTAGGACTTGAAGTAATCTTTCTTCTTCTTGTGTAGTCAACTTTGAACTAATAACTACTGGTTTCTTTCCCTCCTTATCTAAAAAAACATATTTCAGATGAGTTGGGAGTAGCTTTAGTTCCATCTTTGTTTCCTTCACTTCTTTTGGTGGGTCTAATGTCTCCACTTTCCCATCCTTATCATTCATGTTTCCTCCCTTTTCTAGTTCTTTCATAAATCCTTCGATTTCCCTTTCTTCCTCTTGAGTCAGCACATTAAAAGAATCAACAAGGGATCTTTCTAACGGATTAGAGAGATGTATCTCACTGGCCACCTCTATTACTATCTCTTCGGTGACATCTAGACGGAAGCAGTTGCTTTTATCCTTAGGTTGTTTCATGGCTTCAAAGAGATTAAAGCATACCTCTTCATCTTGGACTCTTAGTTTCATGATACCATCGTCAATATCTATCATCATCCGGGGCTGTTTTCATGAATGGTCTTCCAAGAATAATTGGTGACTCTTTATCTTCTTCCATATCATTCACAACAAAGTCTACCGGAAACAGGAATTTGTCTACCTTTACTAACATGTCTTGTGCGACTCCATAAGGAAGAGTGGTGGACTTATCTGCTAGTTGTAAGGTCATTCTGGTTGACTTCATCTCAATATTTCCCAATCTCTTCACTATTGATAGAGGAATTAGATTGATGCTTGACCCTAGATCTATCAATTCATTCCCAATATGCTGGTTACCAATTGTGACTGGTAGTGTAACTCGTCCCGGATCTCTTGGTTTTTGAGGGAGACGGGAAACTATAGCACTACACTGAGCATCAAGTACAACCACTTCTTCTTCTTCTTCTTCTTCTTCTTCTTCTTCTTCTGGTCTCTTCTTCTTTGTCAAAATATCCTTCATAAACTTTGCATACTTTGGCATTTGGTCAATGGCTTCGGAGAATGGAATGTTGATTTGTAATTGCTTAAAAATTTCCATAAACCTTGCATACTGCCTAGCATGATCTTTCTTTGATGGTGCATGTGGATATGGGAGATGTTGGCTGGGGATCACACTACTGGCTGTTTTATCATTGGCGCGCCGTGACCCTTTATTTTTTTCAGCATCTTTATTCATATCACACACTATGATTTCATTCTCCTCATCTTCTGCAGCATGATTATTATCCTCCTTCTCTGTATCATTGATTTCAACTTCCTTCTCACCACCTTTCTGACCAGTTCTGGTCACAACTTCTTTGCAATGCTCTTTAGGATTCTCTTGAGTGTTGGCTGAGAATATCGCATTTGACTGATTAGCTGCAATTTGTTTAGCCAGTTGCCCGACTTGAGCTCCCAGATTTTTGATTGCGGCTTCCTGACTTTTCTGGCTTGTCATTGACATTTGCATGAACTGATTCATGGTCTCTTCCAACATAGATTGTCCTCCTTGTTGTTGCGGCGACGGCTGAGTGTAAGGTTGAAAAGTTTGTTGTTGATACCCTTGATTGTTAGGTCTTTGTTGATACCGTTGGTTGTTATTCCTTGGAGGATAATTCTGTTGATACGGTGGAGGGTTTGGGTATTGATTTTGCCTATGTCCTTGGTTGTTGTTCATGTAGTTCACCTCTTCTGCCAAGACTGGTGGGCAAAATCCGGTTTGGTGATCTCCCTTGCATAACTCACACTTAGCAACTTGGTATGAATTTGAAACTCCGTTCAACTCTTTGATTTGTTGTGGAAGTTTGGACATTTTTTGTGTCAAAAGCTCCACTTGTGAAGTTAGCAGTTTGTTCTGAGCAAGTAGAGCATCACTATTAGTTAGCTCCAACAACCACGGTTTCTTATCTCTGACAGTACGGTCATGATTACTTTGTCGGTCATTCAAAGCCATTCTCTCAATTATCTGAATTGCTTCAACAGTTGTCTTGGACATTAACGAGCCACCAGCTGTGGCGTCCAAGAGTGTCTTATTTGTAGGTGTAAGACCGTTGCGGAACATGTGAATTTGATCGACTTCCGCAAATCCGTGGCCCTTGCATTTCCTCAGCATAGCTTTGTATCTTTCCCAAGCTTCATTCAATGATTCATTACTAACTTGAGAGAATACCGCAATTGCTGTTTTAGCATTAAAGAATCGGTTTTGAGAGTAAAACTGTTCCAAGAATTTTTCTTCCAGAGTATTCCAATCAGTCATAACTGTTTCAGGTTGATCTAGATACCAATCTTTATCCTTTGATAGCAAAGAATGTGGGAACAACCTTTTGAATAAAGTCTCTTCCTCCGCATGGGCAACACCTGTAGTACCTGCTAGCTCATAGAATCGAGTCAGATGAGTGTATGGATCTTCATGGTCCAATCTGACGAAAGGACTTGCAAAGATGAGCTGTAGAATACCGGTCTTCAATTCAGATGTCCGCCCGTTGGCGGCAGTCCTTGCGAATTGAGGATTGAGACGAGGACTATTTGCACAAGGAGCTGTGGTGGCCATGTTTACAACAGTGGGTTGTATGATGGCTTGTTGCTCTTCTTCAAATAGTTCGTGAAAGTAAAGTCCGTCAGACGACTCGTCAATTGTTTCTAAAGATTGTGACGATGTCGTAGTTGCGTTGTCTCTTGCCTTTGCTATGCTTGCTCTTTTTCGTGTTTTGCTGTTCAATCTCCTAGCGGTCCTTTCGATATCGGAATCGAAAAGAAGTTGATCGCTGGAAACTTTGCTGCGCATACACTAAATCTGCAAAAACTAACAAACACGTGAAACAACAAGATTAATGAAAGTAAACTCACAATAAAAACTATTGCAATGCGTGCAATATTGACACAGTCCCCGACAACGGCGTCAATTTGTTGAAAGTATTTTGGGTAAATATTTTCTAATATATCGTATCCACAGAGACTGAGTAATATTGCTTCCGTTCTATAGTCGAATTATAATGAGTTAGTGAAAAGTATTGGTTTTGATTGCTTGTTCTCAAATTGCATATAACAGAATAATAATTGAATGATAAAAAGCTTAAAGACGAATAACAATGGTGAATGAATATGTTGAGTTCTAGGGTTCATCAACCTATTCACATGCAATAATCAATTAATCCACAAGTGAACATTATCTAATTTATTATCTTCATTCATCCTCAAAACTGATATTATGTCTAATGATCAATCTAGAACCACCTCTACCGGTATGATATTCGATCTCTCAAAATAACTATAAAGATAAAGGGAATTAACCGCAATGATTTATGAAAACTTCTTCAGAATCTCATCTCTGAGTATTAATCAACAAGTCAATGTAAAAACCTAGGGCAGAAGTATAAATCCTATCTCTCGATTGATAGTTCAACAATGATATAAAATAAAAGCAAGGTTTTTCATTGATAATAAAACTTAAATAATTGTTCACAGGAATTAATCAAAGTAATTGCATCTTCATAGGTTAACTACTACCTTAAACTCAACACAATGGGGTTTAGCTCTCCATAGCCATGAAGAACACACAAGGTTTCATTGAAGGATTCATCTTCATCAAGGGAATGTCTTCAATTGATGTTGAATTCTCCGTCGGAAGTTATTGTTTACTCTGGAATAGGATTTCTCTCTGAATTTCGTTCACCAAAGATATTCCTCTTATCAGGATTAGGGCTTCTATTTATAACAATTTATCCTTGTAACGTAACCACCGCGCCTCGACACGTATTGGCGCGACGCAAACCCAAGTCAGAAGGGATGGCGTGTCTCGCCCCTTATTGGCGCGGCTCGGCCTTTGTTTCACCTTCCTTCTTTGTGATTCCTCCTCTCCAGAAGCTCTACGCCTGCGTGTTTCTTCGTCTTTACTTCTCAATTTCAATATCTGCACAAATAACACCCAAAGTGACGCAAGTTGTTCTACAATTAGCATCGAACCTCTAAAGTTCAATTCTAACCATAAAATCCTTAAAAAGCACAAGATATGTTCACTTTCAGCTCAAAAGATAGTTAATTTCACAAATGAAAACACTACTAATTCACTCCTAACAGCTGCCAACGAGGAGCAATCTCCATAGACGAAATATCATAATACATCAACAGCAATCCAGGTGTGTATTTTGTGAAATGCAGGAAGAGGATGTTTAACACTTGTTTTTACATTGTACTAAATTAGCTCCATTGAAGAATATACTGTTTATTTGACTTGAAATGCAACAACCTACTGTTGTAGATTGCTGTGAATACTTGTTGTATTGGGTAGAACAATTACTGAGAAGGCTGAAGAAAAACATCTCTGCAGCTATTTGGTTAGCCCACTGTTGGTGTATTTGGAAGGTGCGAAATGATATTATATTCAACAATACAAAGCAGGATTTTGAAGAACTGTATTACATGATATTGTGGTATTCATGGTGGTGGATTGTAGCATCCTCAAACATAAATTGTAACTACTATGAGTGGTATAAAAACCCTCTACAGTGTGCATGATGCTACTGTAACTTTTTGTAACTAATTTTCTTTTTCTTTTCTTGTAAATTGGGTTGGTGTACCCCTAGTACATCTATTCTTAATTCAAGAAGTTCTTATGAAAAAAATAATTTGTTTCAGATGTAGCTTCAAGAGCTTTTTATGAACCAATTCTTGTCACTGTATTTGTTTCCAAACATTTTAATTTGGATTTGTCAAGGCCAAAGGCACTGTCTAATCAAGATCGAGTAAAGGTATTTGTGATTTTTTTAATTATGTTATGATTTAATTAAATACAGTGACTAACATCCTATGTTTATATTTTAATTGAGTCGGATTGAGAAAGTCTTGAAAGGTGTTAAGGTAAAACTATCTCTTGGTGGGAAAATAAGGAGGTGCAAGGTGACCGGTCTCTCAAGAGAGCCACTTGGATACCTAACGTAAGCAATTTGAATTTTTTTCTTTACTATTTTAGTTATTTCTTGATTCTGAGTGGGTTTATTGTAATGCATGATAGGGTTAATGAAGTGTTTAAGGGCTAGTTATAAACTCCTTAGACAAGTTTTATTTCTACATCTCTCACTCTTTAGTTTATAATTTATTATCATTTTAGGTTCTTCCGTGATGTCAGTAGGAGTACTAAAAATGTCATTGCATATTTATCTGAGAAATACAATATTGTGGTAAATCATTCACTTCTTCCCGCACTCCAAGTTGGTAGTGATGACTCGAGACCTGCGTATTTTCCAATGGATGTTTTTTTCTTTGGACTTTCTCTATCTAATTAATGTTCTGAACATAGTTGGTAGTGATGATTTGAGACCTGCATATTCTCGGTATGTTTGCTTGTTGAATATTATAAGGTGGTTGCATCAATGGATTGGCCACGTGTCACAAAATATAGGGGTATTGTTTCTGCCCATGATTCTCGCGAGGAGATAATTTAAGATCATTTTATAAAAACAGAGGATCCTCAGAAGATACCTAAGTATGGTGGAATGATAAGGTAATCTTGTTAGATTTGTGGATTCCTCATGATGAGACATAGTTGATTTTTCTTTTAATTTTCAGGGAGTCACTCATTGCTTTCAAGAAATTAACTACGCTTGAGCCTCAAAGGATTATATTTTACAGGTTTGATTTGGTTTGAATTGCATTTGCTTTAATTTCATATATATATATATATATATATATATATATATATATATATATATATATATATATATATATATATATATATATATATATATATATATATTTATTCTTCATTATTAATTTCTGCCTATCAGAGATGGAGTAGGTGAGGGACAATTCAGTCAGGTTTGCTTCAAGAGATGAATGCAATTCGGGATGTATGACATAACTAACTTTATACTTTTTATTTGTTATCAATATTTAAGAACTGTTGTACGCAGTGAACATCTACTTTGCAGACATATTTTATAGACATAATTTAGGACTTTTCAAAGTTGGTTTTTTGTTGCACTACTGAATTCTGTTTATGTTTTAATTTATAATTTTTTTTGTCAGGCTTGTCGTTCAATAGATCCTCTATATCGACCTACCGTTACTTTTGTAGTTGTCACAAAGAGACATCACACTCATCTGTTTCCTATCAACGAGGAAGAAATGGATAATAGTGAAAATATAATGCCAGGTTTTTTCATTTTATTTCTAGACCGCATGGAACTGGTATATGTTAACATTCTAAACTATATGCCAGAGTTTGACCAACAATTTATGTTACACGTAATGATATTATTTGTTTCTCTAATAATAAAATATATCTTCTAAACTACTACTGTTTTCATTTAATTTAAGTACCCTTCTAATACTATTTTTTCTTCCATTCAGTTATGGGAGGTGTACTAGATCTGTTTCAATAGGTTTGTTACTCAATTTCTTTTGCTTGTTTTCTTAAAGGTCGTACAAAACTATAATTTAACTAAAATAATGATCTTGTGTGCAGTTCCTCCTGTTTATTACGCACACTTGCTATCTTTCCGTGCTAGATCCTACATGAGCGGAGTTCGTAATGGGTTGGCTCTGCCACCGATCAAAAATGATGTCAAAGACAAAATGTTTTACTATTAATCTTGGTTTTAAGACGATAAAATTGTTAATAACAAATTAGATAACATATTGAATCTGTATTAGTATTTGAAAATATTAACAGTTAAACAAATTTAAATTTCTAAAATAATATAAAAATATTTAATTAATAAATATAAACTTATGAAAATTAATGATATCAGATATTTTTTTCTAAGATACAAGTAAAATTTGAAAATATAATTTTAATATATATATATATATATATATATATATATATATATATATATATATATATATATATATATATATATATATATATATATATATATATATATATATATTGGGCATTGATTTTAAATCGTATGATTGTTATTAAAAATTCTCAGTTCTCATAATTACCAAAGTTCTCATTTGATACGTCCCCATATATATATATATATATATATATATATATATATATATATATATATATATATATATATATATATATATATATATATATATATATATATATATATATATATATATATATTCAATTATCTTTTTTCTTAAAAAACATCTAAAATAATCTTTTACGAGTTTGGAGGAGGAACTTTGAAAAAATATTTAAAAAAATTAGTAGAAAAACTAGAAAGATTTAAACGGAAAGGGTTTTGAATTTTTTTTTTAATTTGAAAAGCTAAAGATGTGTGGGAGGAAATGATTCAAAGAGTTTTGAATGATTTAAAATTGTTCAACCGCGAGAGCCACGTCCAGTACCATTGCCTGATCCTGCAGCATTGACGATTGTTGAGAAAGTGCAGGAGATGGTTGATTTTGACTATTTTCAGGATGGTTTCCTCCACCGCGATGAGACATTGTGATGAAAAAGGTTAGAGTAGAGAGAAAGTTTTTATGAAAGGAAAATGGGTGGGAAAGTGGGCTTTTTAAGCGGGAAAATGTTAACTAAAGAAGATAACCGTGTGAGAGTGGAGAGAATAAAGAAAGAGAATTTTTCATTTTACGTGAAAATCACTTCTGAAAATCCCAAAATACTCTTTAAATATACATATTTAAAGGCATTTTTCACATTTTAAAAGTGCACATGCAAAATGTTTTGGATATGCGCATGCAAAATGTGCTCTGAGTATTTCATTTTTGAAATAGTTGAAACATAAAACCTCTGTGATAAAGTTGGTGTTTTTAAACTATCTTTTTATCCATAATATATTTTTGAATCATTTAATATTCGTGCATCAATTAGGTACTAGGCAAATTTATTATGAAGAAGCCATTGTACCAAAGAAAGTATTATTCCAATCCAAAACTGAACTTTAGTAGACAAATAATTAAGAAAGATGAAAATTACTTAGCGAACAAATTGTTAAACCTCTTTGTGATTCTATTAGTATTAAATTAGATGAGAAACTTTATATTTAATTCAAAACAAACCTATTAATACTCAATACTTAAATGGTTAATCATAGAGGATGTTGACATAAGTTATTTTATTTGAGCTAGCTATTAACTTTCTTCTAATAATAGTACATAAAGGGTATAAGTTTATCCTGTATTTACATTTTAGAATGAACTTCTTGCCTTTTGTTTTTAATTGATAATTAAACATGTCTGAATTAATATTAAAAAAAATCAGACACTAATTATTAAATAATGCCACTATTTTAAAATTAAATGTCATATCTGTAATTTAATCCTATGTTCAATTAATGTCAATGGTATATGTAGTTAATAACTTGCTACCATTGATGCCTTGCTCTTTAATTGGCATTTTATCATTGAGTAATCCAATCAGTTGACATGATGTAACATTAGTCAAAACTTCAACCTTTTGGTTTGGCATTGTTCAAATAAAAATCATTTTAAATGATAATAATGGCTAAACATTATTGAGCTAAATGTATGTAATAAATATTAACTCTTTTAAGTGTGAATTTGGAACTGATATTTTTTATTTTAATCATTTTGCAGCTCCTGACCAGCAGGTGGATGTTGCTGGTATGACATTTGTGTAAAAAACTGACAGCTACTTCTATACTGCAGTTGTAACAATTTTGGACACTTTTAACACTATACTTCTACTGGTGGAAAACTTGCTTTAAAACTGCACTTTCTACTTTATTGTTAAAAATGAGAATACAAACAAGTCTTTATATAGACCTAAAAGACTTCTGCTATACTAGGAAATTAAAGCAAATAAATACTCTTAATATGCCACTATCTCTTGGCTTTTCAACTACAAGAGACTCTTTGTTTTTCCACTAACTTATTAATAAAAGCCCACTTAATAACATTAAAGTTTATTCAACAAAACTTCCCTGTAAACTTAAATGTCTCTTCTATCCATCATGCCTATCATTTTCTTGCCTCTGTCGAAAATTTCTTTCGATAACGATTTTGTGAAAATATCTGCTGCTTGATTCTTGCTTGCTACATGCCTCAATTCGACACTTCCTTCCTTCACATGTTCTCGAATGAAGTGGAAGCGAACGTCAATGTGTTTGCTTCTTTCATGATTCACTGGATTCTTTGCTAACTCAATTGCTGACTTGTTATCCACTTGAATTATTGTTGAACCTACCTGCTTTAGCTCCATTTTGCTTTACAATCTTTTAAGCCATATTGCATGACAAACGCACCAAGATGTTGCTATGTATTCAGCTTCACATGTCGAGAGTGTTACAATCGGTTGCTTCTTAGAAAGCCAGGTGAATGCAGTGTTTCCCATAAAGAACACATATCCTGAGGTGATTTTCCGATCATCTACATCTCCGCACCAATCGTTGTCGTAATAACCAATCAACTTATAATCTTCCATTCTTGAGTAGAACATTCTAAGTGACACAATTTCTTGGATGTATCGAAGAATTCTTTTCAATGCCTTCCAATGTGTATAGACTGGTTCATCCATGAAACGGCTTACAATTCCGACACTAAGCGAAAGATCTGGCCTTGTACATGTGAGATATCAAAGACTCCCTACCAAACTTCGATATCTGCTTGCTTCAATGCGTTCTCCTCCATCAAATTTTGACAACTTTGCACCTGGTTCCATTGGCGTCGAAATCGGATTACAGTTTTCCATCTTATATTTTTTAAGATTTCTTTTGCATATTTCTCATGTGAAATGAAAATTCTTGTTTCTTCTTGTCGAACCTCCAGACCAAGAAAGAATCTCATCAGACCTAAGTCTGTCATCTCGAATTCATGTGTCATTGTGCCCTTGAATTCTTCTATCATCTCACTATCGTTACTTAAGAAAATTAGATCATCGACATAGAGTGCAACAAATAACACACTACCTCCATTCTTCTTTAAATACAGAGCATGTTCGTAAGGACATTGCTTGAAACTATTCTCTTTGAAGTATGTGTCGATGCGTGTATTCCATGCTCGCGGTGCTTGCTTCAACCCATAAAGCGCCTTTTTCACCATTAGCATCTTTTCTTCTTTTCCAACTTTCATGTATCCGGGTGGTTGTTCGATGTAAACTTCTTCTTCGAGCACACCATTTAGAAATACTGTCTTGACATCCATTTGAAATACCGGCCATTTGAATTGAGCAGCTTGTGAGATAAGTAATCGAATTGTCTCCATTCTTGCAACAGGAGCAAATACTTCGTCATAATCAATTCCAGATTTCTGTTTGTATCCCTTCGCAACAAGCCCCGCTTTATACCGTTCTATTTTGCCTTGAGCACTCATCTTTTTCTTGAATACCCACTTCACACCAATGGGTTGACTTCCTTTTGGTAATTCTGTTAGTTCCTATGTGTTGTTACGTTCAATGGTCTTGATCTCTTTGTTCATGGCAGTTTTCCATTTTTCGTCTCGCATCGCCTCTTCGAGGCTAATGTTTTCAGTATATGCCAAAAGACATACAAGATGCACCTCTTCTGTTGTATCATACAAATCCTGCAGACTTCGCATTCTGGGTTGTACAGGTTCATCTTCGTTGTCAGAATCTTCAAGGTCAGATGAAGTGCTTGTCGGTACAGCGACTGATGTTTCTCCAACTTCGACGATAACTTCTGTCGAATTGTTCTAGTCCCACTTGTTCGTTTCGTTTACTCGAACGTCTCTACTCACTATCACCTTCTTGCTTATGGGATCAAACAGCCTGTACCCTTTTGTCTTCTCATCATATCCAATGAATATGTATTTCTGACTTTTGTCTTCAAGCTTTGTTCTTCGTTGATCCGGTACATGTGCATAAGCCACACTACCAAATACTTTGAAATGAGAAACTGTTGGCTTCTGTCCGCTCCATGCTTCTTGTGGTGTTTGAACTTCTAACTTCGAATATGGACATCGATTCTGACCATAAATTGCACATTGTATAGCTTCTACCCAAAATTCCTTTGACATGTTCTTGCTCTTAAGCATTGATCGAACCATGTCGAGAACTGTTCGATTCTTCCTTTCAGCCACACCGTTTTGTTGAGGTGAATATGGTGCAGTTAGAAATCTCCTTATGCCCTGCTCTTCACAATACTTCATAAAGGCTGTCGAAGTATACTCACCACCTCTGTCAGATCGAACGGCTTTATATGTCTGTCAGTTGCCTTCTCCACCATTACTTTGAACTTTTTGAACACCTCGAATGATTCAGATTTTTCTTTCAAGAAATAAACCTAGGTCTTTCGTGAGAAATCATCGATAAAAGAAATGAAATACGTTTTGCCACTGAAAGATTCCAGAGTGATTGGCCCTCATATGTCGGTATGAATTAGTTCGAGAATATGTTTAGCTTGATATTCTGCCTTCTTTTGAAATGAGGTTCTTGTTTGTTTCCTAAGCACACATTCTTCACAAAACTTTCCTTCATAGTCCATGTCTGGTAGCCTGTAATACGGTGAACTGACTTTTATTTGATCGAAATGTCGCGGTTAAGCATGAGTCGCCACCGACTTTTATTTTATCCAAACCAAATCAGAAAGGCAAAAAGAAACAGAAAAAAACCTTTTAAGAAAACTGAGTTCGGGGGGTAATTTATGCAAAGGGAAGGTGTAAGGCACCCTTTGCATCCATGGTTTTCCATGGGCTCTTAATTGCTTTGCTTGCTCGTTTTCAGCAAATGTAGATGAAAGAGATAGGGACTTTAGCTCGTAAATGAGCGTAGCCCTTTTGAAAAATTATGAGAAAGAATATAATGAAAGTTTGAGCATTGCAAGGCAATTAGGGGCAATTACCTTAAACTCAGATGATAGGTCTCTTTTTGCCTTTCAGAATGAAAGGGTCTATCCTTGCCATAAGAGGGCAGGAAGCCTTTCGTTTGGAGGTTGAAGGGTCATCGAAGCATCCTTTGCCATAAGACTGTCCCATGCCATAGAAGGGCAGGTAGTCTAAGGCAAGGATCAGAATAAGCCATTTAGTAGGCAGCCAGAAGATACCTCAGCCTTTTTCGTAGGCAACTTCCGAGGGTCGAGGTCATTTGTGTATCGAAGGCAGCATCATTAGGGTCGTGACCTTTTTATCGAGGCAACATGGCTGAGGTATCCTCATATTCGAGGGACGTGGCTTATTCTGCACAAAACACAAAGGCAATAGGCAGCAGGCAGGCAACAGGCAACAGGCAACAGAGAGGATTACCCAAAAGCGTGCGTGTGTGCACCAATCATGTGATTATATTCAATTATATTATCTTGTAAATTAATGAGGCTAATTCAATTTAATAGTTGTCACTCCCTATTTTACTAATCACGCAGATAATATAAGGCAAGAAACAGTAATATGGGGGAGGGGACAATGAAACCAGCGGATCCCTTAATAGGGTTTGACATAAGTAATAATTAAACAGAAAGAATAAAAGATTAGAGTTTAGGGTTACCACACATTCGTAGCTTTGGCAATCATCAAACCCTGAAAAGGTGGGAAAAATGGCAAACAAAAGTAGGGTGAGTGCATTATCAGTTCAGACCTCAGATACGGTTAACCCTAATCAATAAAAATAAAAAATACAAGAAAAAGGGTAGAAACACTTAGCTTCGATTGATGAAGGTTGATGGGCAGAAGTTTGCCTCGAGCATTAAGCATTGACTCTGACCATTAAAGAATTGGCAAAAGAATAAAAGGAAGAAGTGAGTGTAGGAGGAGTTCATTGACAGCGGGAATTAAACCCTAAAATAAAATAACAAGCAAAGATATTTAAATAAGAAAAGGTTAGAACTTAGCTTTGAATTCGACGTGGCGCATAGTCGGAGGAAACCCTGTTGCTAACCCTGAGACAAATACACAAAGAAAAAATTTTCAGTGTAGGAATGATCTCGTAATAAACTTCACAAACCCTAATTGGGGCGCAAGTTAACCATGGTTAATAGAACGAGACAAATTAATTGTTGGTTTTCAACCCAATTACTTAAATCGGCAAAAATTAGGTTTCGAGTAAATTACCAAACCCTAACACATATTTTAATCAAATAATAAAAATTAATTAACAATTTAAGCAAATGAATTAAATACATTAAATTGATTTTAAATACTTAAAATAAAATTATTAAATGATAATAATAATAATAATAAAAGTAAAATAAATATATTCTTTTATTATGTATTTTAAAAAGGTTAAGAAAACAAATTTGTTTGTTTTTTTCTTTTAAAAGACTTTTAATGAATATATAAAAGCAAGTTATGTAATAAAAGAAAAAGGAAATAAAAATAAAAGAGAAACTCAGCTGGATCTGGTGTGGTATGTCCTTGAGGGTACATGCTGATCAATCATCTTGATGGGCGTTGGATCTTGCTTTGGGAGAATCTGAAGGTCCTAATCCGAAGGCGCATCATGGAACTTCTTGAAGCAGCGCGCACACGATCTGTAAATGAGAGTTAACATGAAAATAAAACAAGCAATTGCCTGAGGGTGGAATCGAACCGCTCCCCTCGCGTTTGTAGAGACTAAAGACGCGTCTTTCTCCACTGAAGCACTTTCCACATGTTGCTAATAAACAAACAACAAGCCTAAAATTCAAATGAACTCGCGCCAAAGACCCTACGTCATCCTCTTCATTGAAAAGATACAGAAACAAAAAAAAACAGGTCTATGGCTACGGTTATTTGTGTGTAGCAGTAGGCTTGCGACCATTCAATCCATCATACAACAGAGATAAATCTCAATTGAATACTCAGATTAACCAAAGGGCACCTTCTGAATACGATGACGCTGTTAATTTCTCCCAATTCGTCCCGGTGGCCAAAATCCCCAACCGAGGAAACTGTAAACCCTAAAAATGGTGTATCATAATACCTGCATCTAAACTTCGAATTAATGGCACAAGGAGTTTCGAGACACCATCACGATCAATAATATGCGGTAATATATTATGTATGATGCTCATATAGACATAATCGGACTCAAAAATTTGACACAAACCGTGGCTCCAAGGGAGACGATTCTGGACTTGGTGATCGAAAGTGATGATGTAGTTCGCTCCAGAGTGCTTCGAGAATTGTTGTTTTATGCTTGTGAGAGCTTGAATCGGCCTCAAGAATTGTACGCCATGGCACTTTGAGCATACGGTTTTCTTGAAGCTTGTTCTTGGTTTTTGAGGCTGCCAATAATCCTTAAAAAAAATCCTTGGCTTGCTGAATGATTATGCTTATATAGGAGCCTGTCTAGGTTAACAAAAAAGAACAGAATCAATGATTGGAATAATAATTATTTGATTGAAAATCAAGTTCCAATTTTTCTATTTTTGGCCTAAATCTTCTCAATCTCAAGTCATACGAAATTTTTAGATGCAAGGTTAATTGTGTGCTCAAGATTTGTTTCAAAAATAAATGCAAGCATCCCTTAGATATTTCCTTATTATTTATTTATTCTTAGATTGAATTTTAGTGAATAAATTTCAAAATAAAATAAAATAAATAAAATAATATAAATTTAAAGGAATGAACTTATGGGCCTTATGTGAGGTTAAGATTGGGCTTCTTCTTTTTGTACCTAAACACATTAGTAAGAGCAAACAAACAATACATTTAAAAAGATAAAATATTAGTGTAATGAATTAAAATGGTTTAATAGTTTTAATTTAAAATTCAATTTAAATTAAGATTGAATTAAATATTAAACCCATAAACCACGATAATTAGTATGTGTGAATAAATGCACAATTACGCAAATAATAGGCAAAGCATAAACCCGTAGAAATACAATTAGGGGGGCAAATTTTGGGGTATGACAGCTGCCCCTGTTCAATCTTCTTAGACCTGAAGATGTAGAGTGGTCTGCGCGCCAGTCGGTATCTGAAGGTGGAAGGTGATTGAACATAAGAATACCAAGAAATTTGCCCTATTTGAAGTAGGGACTTTTATCGGAGATGGGCTTGTGGATGCCATCTGGTAGTTGAATTTTGAGAAGATGTTGTTTGCGCGTTGATCGTGTCATTACCGTTCGTTGTAGATGAATTAGATCCTTGGGAATTGATCGTGTCAGTATCGTTCGTGATACTTGAATTAGATCTTGGAAAGATGATCGTGTCTACACCATTTGTGATGATAGAATTAGATCTGAAGAGATAATCGTGTCTTCATCGTTTGTGATGATAGAATTAGATTCTCTTGTCGTGTCAGCACCGTTCGTAGTGACTGAATTAGACTGGGAAGGCCAGTGATCGTGTCCACACCGTTCGTGATGATAGAATTAGACCTCTGATCGCTTGATCGTGTCAGTACCGTTCGTGGTAACCGAATTAGATCCTCGAGCATTGACCGTGTCAGTACCGTTTGTAGTAGCTGAATTAGATCTTGAAAATGATCGTGTCATTACCGTTCGTGGTAGATGAATTAGACCTTGGAGCATTGACCGTGTCAGTACCGTTCGTGGTAGCTGAATTAGATCTTGAAAATGATCGTGTCATTACCGTTCGTGGTAGATGAATTAGATCTTGGAAAGTTGGAGATTTCGTTCATTTGTCGGTACCTGTATTCTGAAAAAGGTAAGGTTAATCTTTATGCAATGTCATGATGCATGGGTTATGTAATGAATCCCTCAAAATAAATGAGAGCTTTTGCATGTTATGTATGAGTTCATTATGAGGTAATGTATGCAGTGTATGGATATGTTTATGACATATGATATGTGAATATGATTTATGTTGTCTTTGATTAAGAAAGTAGATCTTTATGTCCTTGTAATTGTACTGTCTGATCTTGTCTTGAAGGTGCTCAGCTGGGAATTTATGATTTCTGCTTGGAGATGATCAGTGACTTGATGTTCCCTGATTGGTGATAAAGATATTGATAAATCATGTTGGAGGAGAGCGACAGTGTTGAAGATGTAAACTCTGTTGGGCAGCCATGTCTCTATCGGGAGCGTTTGAAGATATCTTCTTAATGATTATTCTGTGGGGATATGATCTTGTGAACCCGGCTTTGTGGGGAGACATGGGTGAAAGTTGCCCCCAGTATTATAGTAACTACTGCTTGATTTAGGATACGCAACTGAGTATTGATCAAGATGTTGAACTGGACTTGCATAGATTTGCCCCAGTTAGTAGGAACTTTTGGAAAGATTTGCCTCGCGAGGACTTTATGAGATGTGCACTATGGGCGACATGCCCCTAGTAATCATAGGCCCATGACAATGTCCTATGTTGGTTGAGAAGTAGCTTCAGATTTTCTTGGATGCGTGCCCCTGATTATTTTGGCATCCTTGAGAGGTTCTCGGAATCTTGACTTGATTGCCCCAGATTGTTTGGACAAATAGTTTGAAACCCACTTGAGGTGTATGCCTTTGATTGTTTGGCTTTTGAGAGATTCTTATAATCTTGACTGGATTGCCCCAGATTGGTTGGGCAAAGCATGCCATGCCCCTTGTATACGTAGGATACATTGCTTCTCGGCGTAATCTTATCTGTCGGGATAACTTTCAGTCATTAGTTGTACCCTGTGCAAGTTCTTTCTGATGCTAACATTTGAAATTATGTAGCAGAATATGTTTAATAATGAATTCATGAGATGCAATGCATACGTTTGTCTTGAGTTTTTGAAAATATTTAAAACAGGAGATATAAAAAGCGTGATATTTGTAAAAACATGATATTTGTAACAATGTGATGTTTGTACAAACGTGGTATTTTTAACAATGTGATGTTTGTAAAAACGTGATATTAACTCGACATTTGTGGTAAACCTTAAGGAGTCAGGATATCTTTTTGGTAACAGTATGCTTTCGAACTAACCATGCTTCAATTAGGACTTTCAAGGGTTGTAACGTGGTTTGGTTCACGGTTTAAGAAACAAAGGATAATGGCTCAAAATTTATTTATACCCATCCCCTTCTTCGTGATGTTCTTCAGTCCTAAGCTCAGTTAATTCAACTTATGCATTCAGGTTCCAAGAGACTTTTGGATTTGCACCTTTGATAATGACGATGGTTCACAAGCAAAGAGAACTTTTGAGATGACAGTCGCTTCTTCCTTTTGGTAGTCACAGCATTGTGTTGTTCAGGAATTTGTTGACTTCTTTTTTCATCTTCTTGATATCCCTAACTTTTGCCTGAACTGTCTTTTTTGAGCTTACAGTCAGCGGGATGCCTTGATTTTTGCCTAAGTCACCTTTTTGATTTTTGACTTAGCAGGCTTTTCTTTGTATATGTTTTTTCCATCATTTTTTTTTTGTGAAAGATATTGACTGCCTTGCTTAATGTTTGATGAACCATTATTGGTTTTGATTAACATCTCCAACACTTCTTTGATGTGTGCGGATGAACGCTTGTGATTAAAATCTTTGTTGAAAGGTGTATTGAGTGATTCTCTTGAAATAGAATGCATCGCCAAATTAACTGAGGACTACCCTGCCCCAGGTTATGATCAAGGGTTTTAATTTAGTACAAGAAAGAAACTTCTACTTCTTAGGCTCAAAAGGGTTAACGAGGGATTAACATCCTTATATCTCCACTGTTTAGGAATTGAAACAATGCCTGTACATCGTCAGCATAGTCCGCTCAAAAGCATATTGTATGAGGTTGTGGTATCATTTCCGTCATCCTCCCTCAAAAGGTATACAACTTTAGCAGGAGTTGAGTATCACAAAAACATATGCAGAATAAAGACATAATTTAAAATGAGTGATAACGAAATAATTTATTCAAGACAAACATATGCAATGCACTGATAATGATTATTAAAACAGATAATACTATCATAATTTGAATGTTTAAACAAACAGAATAGAAATTGCAAATGAAAGTAAATCTAATGATCCAAAAGTTCATCCGTCTAGGCGTCAATCAGTATTGTCATGACTAGGCATAGGAGCGGTGATCACCCCAGGAGTTTCAGAAGGGTTGAATTTGATTTCTCCCTCATTAATCAAATCTTGAATCTTATTCTTCAATGTCCAGCAATTGTTTGTGTAATGTCCAGGACTGTTGGAATGGTATGCGCACTTCGCATTGAGCTTATAGTGGGGGTGTTAGAATTTGTTGGCTCGATTGCCCTGAGCGTCTGGATCATATGAGTGAATTGATTTTTGTGACTCAGTTGTCGTGATTCCATTATCGTGACTCAGTTGTCGTGACTCAGTTGTCATGATTCCATTATCGTGACTCAGTTGTCGTGATTCCATTATCGTGACTCAGTTGTCGTGACTTTGTTGTCGTGACTCAGTTGTCATGATTCCATTATCGTGACTCAGTTGTCGTGATTCCATTATCGTGACTCAGTTGTCGTGACTTTGTTGTCGTGACTCAGTTGTCGTGATTCCATTATCGTGACTCAGTTGTCGTGACTTCATTGTCGTGGTCTTTTCTGATTTGAGTGTCATGATTAAATTTTTAATGGCACGCTTCAATGGTCTACCATCCTTTACACCATAACCAGGATTGTTCGAATAATAAGCGCATCTCGCATTGTAATTGTACCCCAAGAACAGGAGTGCCTTTAATTCTTCTTGCCCCTGGACAAGTTCAAGATCAAATCTTGAAACTGGGCATTCCGAGCTTGAAGGTCTTTGACTGATTGCTCGAGATTCATGATGCTGAAATAAACAGCGAGGAGGTGAGAAACCTGTGGTGGAAACCTGTGATGCAATGTTATGAATGCAGATGCAATTATTTTCAAGGATCTCTGGAAATTTAGTTAGCAACGTAAAAAATGATTTGGTCGCTTCTTCGTTTGAAGAAATCTGATTTTTGGATGTTCTTCTATGGGAATCAAGCTCACCATATCCAGTGGGTCATAGCCTCTGATTTGGGATACTTCTGAATTTCAAGATACATGGCCAGAGGAAAGTAAATCCTCTTGCCCCTTGCTAGGTACTGAGTCCTTGAATTGGAAGGTGTGTGACCAGAGGAAAATAAATCCTCTTGCCCCTTGATTAGGAAATCAGTCCTTGATAGGAATCCCTGAAATTGTGCGCCCTAAATCCCTAAGATCCTTGAAAGGGTTAGTTAAATCATGTTATGCTTATGATGTCATGATGCCATGATGTCATGAGAATGCATTTCATTAGGCATAGTGTGAGATAGTAAGGACAAACAAGTCCTTTCAACAAAACCTGCGAGGAAACGAAGGTTAGTAGCAAACACAAGCAAGTCACGCAAGTCACACAAGTCACACAATTTTTGGCTTAAGGCTTGCATGGAGTCTGATCAAGTGTCCTTCCCAAGGGTATTTCTATGGATAAGGAGATTTCAGCAACGGGTTCTACCAAGTGACTCAGAATTGTCAGCCCCCTCTAAAGCACCCTCGAACATGGTACATGCATACCACGCAATGATACTTTAGGAAGAAACCTATCTGAGCTGTAGTATCGGGTAGCGACCATAACTTGGCATGCACCAAGAATAGCCCCCCCACTACGTTCCTAAAAGTTAAGATGGGTTATGGGTTACTAAAGGTCCTTGAGCTCCGACGCACCCAAAGATACATGCATAAACCTCTCTCATGCAAAAGAGGTACACAATAACCAGTGGAGGCCTAACTCAAGTGTGAACTTCATTTTGACCAACCCCAAACATGCACAAGGGGGTCTCCATGACTATGCCACTCCTAATCTTAAGTGTTCTTGAATCCGGGAATAGGATTCGTCCTTCAGTTTTCCCAAAACGCCCCTGAAAAAATAAAACAAACAAAGCAAACAATAGGAAACATTTTAAAATGAATCCTAAACCTTTAAGGTAACCCCTCTTAATCGAAATTACCCCAGCAGAGTCGCCAGTTCTGTAATACGGTGAACTGACTTTTATTTGATCGAAATGTCGCGGTTAAGCATGAGTCGCCACCGACTTTTATTTTATCCAAACCAAATCAGAAAGGCAAAAAGAAACAGAAAAAAACCTTTTAAGAAAACTGAGTTCGGGGGGTAATTTATGCAAAGGGAAGGTGTAAGGCACCCTTTGCATCCATGGTTTTCCATGGGCTCTTAATTGCTTTGCTTGCTCGTTTTCAGCAAATGTAGATGAAAGAGATAGGGACTTTAGCTCGTAAATGAGCGTAGCCCTTTTGAAAAATTATGAGAAAGAATATAATGAAAGTTTGAGCATTGCAAGGCAATTAGGGGCAATTACCTTAAACTCAGATGATAGGTCTCTTTTTGCCTTTCAGAATGAAAGGGTCTATCCTTGCCATAAGAGGGCAGGAAGCCTTTCGTTTGGAGGTTGAAGGGTCATCGAAGCATCCTTTGCCATAAGACTGTCCCATGCCATAGAAGGGCAGGTAGTCTAAGGCAAGGATCAGAATAAGCCATTTAGTAGGCAGCCAGAAGATACCTCAGCCTTTTTCGTAGGCAACTTCCGAGGGTCGAGGTCATTTGTGTATCGAAGGCAGCATCATTAGGGTCGTGACCTTTTTATCGAGGCAACATGGCTGAGGTATCCTCATATTCGAGGGACGTGGCTTATTCTGCACAAAACACAAAGGCAATAGGCAGCAGGCAGGCAACAGGCAACAGGCAACAGAGAGGATTACCCAAAAGCGTGCGTGTGTGCACCAATCATGTGATTATATTCAATTATATTATCTTGTAAATTAATGAGGCTAATTCAATTTAATAGTTGTCACTCCCTATTTTACTAATCACGCAGATAATATAAGGCAAGAAACAGTAATATGGGGGAGGGGACAATGAAACCAGCGGATCCCTTAATAGGGTTTGACATAAGTAATAATTAAACAGAAAGAATAAAAGATTAGAGTTTAGGGTTACCACACATTCGTAGCTTTGGCAATCATCAAACCCTGAAAAGGTGGGAAAAATGGCAAACAAAAGTAGGGTGAGTGCATTATCAGTTCAGACCTCAGATACGGTTAACCCTAATCAATAAAAATAAAAAATACAAGAAAAAGGGTAGAAACACTTAGCTTCGATTGATGAAGGTTGATGGGCAGAAGTTTGCCTCGAGCATTAAGCATTGACTCTGACCATTAAAGAATTGGCAAAAGAATAAAAGGAAGAAGTGAGTGTAGGAGGAGTTCATTGACAGCGGGAATTAAACCCTAAAATAAAATAACAAGCAAAGATATTTAAATAAGAAAAGGTTAGAACTTAGCTTTGAATTCGACGTGGCGCATAGTCGGAGGAAACCCTGTTGCTAACCCTGAGACAAATACACAAAGAAAAAATTTTCAGTGTAGGAATGATCTCGTAATAAACTTCACAAACCCTAATTGGGGCGCAAGTTAACCATGGTTAATAGAACGAGACAAATTAATTGTTGGTTTTCAACCCAATTACTTAAATCGGCAAAAATTAGGTTTCGAGTAAATTACCAAACCCTAACACATATTTTAATCAAATAATAAAAATTAATTAACAATTTAAGCAAATGAATTAAATACATTAAATTGATTTTAAATACTTAAAATAAAATTATTAAATGATAATAATAATAATAATAAAAGTAAAATAAATATATTCTTTTATTATGTATTTTAAAAAGGTTAAGAAAACAAATTTGTTTGTTTTTTTCTTTTAAAAGACTTTTAATGAATATATAAAAGCAAGTTATGTAATAAAAGAAAAAGGAAATAAAAATAAAAGAGAAACTCAGCTGGATCTGGTGTGGTATGTCCTTGAGGGTACATGCTGATCAATCATCTTGATGGGCGTTGGATCTTGCTTTGGGAGAATCTGAAGGTCCTAATCCGAAGGCGCATCATGGAACTTCTTGAAGCAGCGCGCACACGATCTGTAAATGAGAGTTAACATGAAAATAAAACAAGCAATTGCCTGAGGGTGGAATCGAACCGCTCCCCTCGCGTTTGTAGAGACTAAAGACGCGTCTTTCTCCACTGAAGCACTTTCCACATGTTGCTAATAAACAAACAACAAGCCTAAAATTCAAATGAACTCGCGCCAAAGACCCTACGTCATCCTCTTCATTGAAAAGATACAGAAACAAAAAAAAACAGGTCTATGGCTACGGTTATTTGTGTGTAGCAGTAGGCTTGCGACCATTCAATCCATCATACAACAGAGATAAATCTCAATTGAATACTCAGATTAACCAAAGGGCACCTTCTGAATACGATGACGCTGTTAATTTCTCCCAATTCGTCCCGGTGGCCAAAATCCCCAACCGAGGAAACTGTAAACCCTAAAAATGGTGTATCATAATACCTGCATCTAAACTTCGAATTAATGGCACAAGGAGTTTCGAGACACCATCACGATCAATAATATGCGGTAATATATTATGTATGATGCTCATATAGACATAATCGGACTCAAAAATTTGACACAAACCGTGGCTCCAAGGGAGACGATTCTGGACTTGGTGATCGAAAGTGATGATGTAGTTCGCTCCAGAGTGCTTCGAGAATTGTTGTTTTATGCTTGTGAGAGCTTGAATCGGCCTCAAGAATTGTACGCCATGGCACTTTGAGCATACGGTTTTCTTGAAGCTTGTTCTTGGTTTTTGAGGCTGCCAATAATCCTTAAAAAAAATCCTTGGCTTGCTGAATGATTATGCTTATATAGGAGCCTGTCTAGGTTAACAAAAAAGAACAGAATCAATGATTGGAATAATAATTATTTGATTGAAAATCAAGTTCCAATTTTTCTATTTTTGGCCTAAATCTTCTCAATCTCAAGTCATACGAAATTTTTAGATGCAAGGTTAATTGTGTGCTCAAGATTTGTTTCAAAAATAAATGCAAGCATCCCTTAGATATTTCCTTATTATTTATTTATTCTTAGATTGAATTTTAGTGAATAAATTTCAAAATAAAATAAAATAAATAAAATAATATAAATTTAAAGGAATGAACTTATGGGCCTTATGTGAGGTTAAGATTGGGCTTCTTCTTTTTGTACCTAAACACATTAGTAAGAGCAAACAAACAATACATTTAAAAAGATAAAATATTAGTGTAATGAATTAAAATGGTTTAATAGTTTTAATTTAAAATTCAATTTAAATTAAGATTGAATTAAATATTAAACCCATAAACCACGATAATTAGTATGTGTGAATAAATGCACAATTACGCAAATAATAGGCAAAGCATAAACCCGTAGAAATACAATTAGGGGGGCAAATTTTGGGGTATGACATAGCCCGTGCACCATGTTCCTCTTTGCTAACCTTCTCAGACCAGCATGATGTAGATGAACAAAACGTAGATGCCACAACGACGCTTTGTCTTGTACATTGACTTGCAAACATTTTCCTTGAACGCTTCTCAAGTTCAGTTTGTACATTCGATTTTTCCCCTTTTCGACTTGAGCAACCAGATGCCCTAGCTTGTCCTTCAAGTGTAATATCTGATCTTTCATGAATATCGAATAACCCTTTTCCATGAGCTTCCCCAAACTCAAAATATTTGTCTTGAGATCTGGTACATAGTACACATCTTGGATTGACCCAGTCAAGTCATCCTTCTGCAAGTAATAAATCGTACCTTTGCCTTCGACTTTCACTTTCGATGCATCTCCGAAAGACACATGACCATCTTCAATCTTTTTCATTTCTTTAAATAGGTGTTTGTGACCACACATATGGTCACTTGCCCCTGAGTTAAGATACCACATATTATCATTATTCGCGTCTACTTCTTTTTGAGTCATCAGCAGAAAGCCTTCATTCGCTTCGGCTTCCAAAGCTAGATTGGTTGTTTCTTCTACCTTCTTTTCGACTCAACAATCTTTTGCAAGATGTCCCATTTTATCACAGTTATAGCATTTGTAGGAGTTGCAATCCTTTGCATAATGACCATGTTTGTTACACTTGTAACATTTGATGTTTGAGTAGTTCGACCGACCACCTCTTTGACCACGTCCTCTGCCACGCCAATTTTGCAGGCTTGATTGTCCTCTCTCGAAGTTGCTGCCTCGACCACTTCAACCACTATCACGACCTCTACGGCCACTTCCTCTTCCTCGAAAGTTTTGAGAAAAGAGTACATTTTTGTCTTTGGTGGACTCCTTGGTCTGAACTGCTTCGTCACTTGTATCCTCCTTCTTTTTTATCTTACGTTGTTCGTGTGCCTCGAGAGAACCAGCTAGCTCTTCGACTGTGAGCGTTGCAAGGTCCTTCGACTCTTCTATTGCGCACACAACATTCTCAAAGTTATCAGTTAAAGATCTGAGAATCTTTTCGACAATACGAGCATCAGTCATCGTTTCTCCATTTCGATTGAGTTTATTCACCACTGTTTGCAAATGCGTGATGTATTCTGATACAGTTTCCGACTCCTTTATCTTCATTCTCTCCATTTCTCCTCGAAGAGTTTGAAGACGAACTTGCTTGACTCGGTCATCTCCTTTGTATACTTTTTCCAACGTGTCCCATGCTTGTTTCGAAGTCGTTGCACCTGCAATCTTTTTAAAGCCTGATTCATCAACAGCTCGGAACAAGAAGTACAGTGCCGTCTTATCCTTCGAACGCATCTCTTTCAACGCCTTGGTTTGAGCCGCTGTATACCCTGCGGTATTATCTGGTTCTATGAAACCAGTTTCGACTGTCTCCCACGAATCTAGAAATCCAGGAAGAGCTTTCATTTGGATACTCCAATTTTCGTAATTCACCTTCGTTAATCGTGGTAGCGGCATTTGACTCATCGTATTCGCCATTAGCCCTGATGCCAATTTGTAAAAAAACTGACTGCTACTTCTATACTGTAGTTGTAACAATTTTGGATACTTTTAACACTATACTTCCATTGGTGGAAAACTTGCTTTAAAACTGCACTTTTTACTTTCTTGTTGAAAAATGAGAATACAAACAAGTCTTTATATAGACCTAAAAGACTTCTGCTATACTAGGAAATTAAAGCAAATAAATACTTTTAATATGCCATTATCTCTTGGTTTTCAACTACAAGAGACTCTTTGTTTTTCCACTAACTTATTAATAAAAGCCCATTTAATAACATTAAAGTTTATTCAACAATTTGTAGGTGGTGTGCTTCGAATTCTTAACTGGCCAGTTCAATCTTGGTTAGAAGTAGTCCAATAATTGCAATTATATTTGGAGAAAATAATCAATAGGAGATTAGAAATTAGAGTGTTGCTCCATCTTTTTCTGTTCCATCTATTAGATATATTATTGTTATATCACTATTAATTAAGTCTCACCAAAAGTTTTTTATCTTTGTTATGTACAAAATTTGTAAAAAAAAAAAGAAATATGGACATTGTCATTTGAAAAAAGGGAAGGTGGGGTGTGTGTGGTTGACAACTCTATGGAGTTTATATGTTTTTAGAAACGGCATTATTTTCAAGGATTTTGTGTGAAATTTTCGGGATGTGGCATGGGGTGTGAAAGCTTTGTTATGGAGATGGACTTTTATTGGGAATATTTCTAAGCCAATTGTAACTTTTATGAGTTTGACAAAAACTAATTGTTGTACTTAAGTTAGGTTCCAATTGGTGGGCAATTTCCCCCCGCGGTTTCGACCGTTCTTTTGGACTAATTTTAAGCAGGAAAGTGTTAACTCAAGAAGGTAACCGTGTGAGAGTGGAGGGAATAAAGAAAGGAAATTTCTCATTACACCCATATAGGGTGAAAAACACCCTTCGGATATTCATATTCGAAGGCACCCTTTTCACATTTTATGATTATGATTTTATAATATATTTGGCTTTAATTGAAAATGATGAAATTATTTTGGTGATGATTAAGCTAATAAAAATAAATTATAAAATTATTTCAATAAATAATGATGTATCATTTTTGGTATCAGAGCACTAAGATTCAAATAAAATAAAATTAGACATTTATTTAAAAAAAATTCAAAACTAGAAAATGAGTATAGTTAACGAAAGATTTCGAATTATACAACTTAATAATCTAATTAAAAGAACAAGAGGTCAAATTAAAATATTATATGATAGACTAGATTATTATTTAATAAGAGGAGTTGATTTTGAAATTGAAAGAACTACTAGACACCTTTTAGAAAATGAAAACAAATTAGATTTTATAAAAGCAAAGTTAAGAGATTTAAATGAATATAAAAATGTTCGTCGCCAAGATCTGCGACCAAGGAATTAGAGACCAAAGTTAAAATTTGGTCAGTAAAAACGGTCTCTATCACAACGTATTTTAGCTGTGTATGTCGACATATATTTTTGCCATGTCACTTGTTTATACATTAAAATGTCATGTTTTTGGTATATGAAATGATTATATTTCTACATTGTATATTGGCCTATAAGCTCGTCATCCAAATTGATCAAAAGAACCTTAAATTTGGGGGATTATTTTTGGCATCCTTAGTGGAGCTCGTGCACCCTAGTGAAAACCCAATAATGCCCATAAAAACTAAAACTTAACCTCCAAAGGCACGTAAAATGCAACTAAATTCAAGTCTCAGACCCAGGCCAAAACATAGATGAAAAAATACGAAGGCTAAGTTCTGCATTTTTTACGAAGTTTAATTTCTGTACGCATTTGTTCATATAACGCGTCAGAGCTTTTCGCTTCCTTCTTCATTTTATTTCACAAGGTTTATTCATAACCCAAAATAGCGCTGGTGAGGAACCTCCAATTCCTCCATTTTCAAGCTTTCTCGTTACTTCTATTGCACTGCATTAAAGGCTAGGACATCAATCAACCTCTAGTTTACTCCATTCAATAACAAATCGTCGATATTTCACATTCGATAAGTTTTTCATTTTCTTTCTTTTGTTGGTTATTGATGCATTAGTTTGAAGTTAAATGCATCATAGATTGTTTATGGTACATTAGGACGCATAATAAGTTGTTTAGTGAAACATGTAGATTCTTTGAAGTTTGAAGTTAGAGCATTTGGGCATACTCTGTTATTTCATTTTCTAGTTTCAAGA
Source organism: Vicia villosa (assembly GCF_029867415.1). Classification (NCBI taxonomy): domain Eukaryota; kingdom Viridiplantae; phylum Streptophyta; class Magnoliopsida; order Fabales; family Fabaceae; genus Vicia; species Vicia villosa. The sequence continues at coordinate 217,786,168 of NC_081182.1, read as the reverse complement.
GGATTCGGAAGTTAACTTCCATATTTTGTTGTCATGCAATGCGGAAGTTAACTTCAGAATTTTGTTGTTTTGCATTGCTTTTATGATTTTTTCCTGTTTTGTCTCATGAGTTTGGTTTTTTTTATTATGATATGATTTTTCTTGTGTAATTACAGGAAAAATGTTTAACAACGTAAACATATTGATGTATGGTAGAGTGGCCAAGCATGCTTCTGTTATGAGGGAAGAGCTAGACTCTCTCGTCAAGTTGTTGGTGTGATGAAGCATCGTCTTTCGAAGTTCACGTGTCTCTGGCGTCGTCCTCCTGGAAACATGTGTCCCTTATTGCTGCCCTTGATTCCCCAAAGTCTAACCTGTTGCTTTCGTTCCTGATGTTTATCCAAGAGGCCCCTCAGGTACCTCATTGCTTTGTCTATATGCACAACATGTTGCCAGGCATGAGTGGCATGGAAAGGTAAAATAAATTTGTATTTACTCTTGTAAAGACGTGTTATAAGATTTGAACTTTCTAACGTTGATGTATTTTTTTATAGTATCGTGAGCTGTTGAAATGTATCAACCATGGTAGGAAGATTGCGAAGCAGTAGTAGCCTGATGAACAATGATTTCAAGATGTCATGCAGTTATCTGGGTTTCAAGATTTATCTAGGACTAGGTATATGTTTATTAACCATGGTTTGTTTTTTGCTTTCATCGAGATATGACACTCAAAGACTTCTTCTTCCATCTTCTGCTCGATGAGATGTTCATCACTCTAGATGATGTGTTATCCCTCATACATCTTCCGGTTAGGGGAATATTTTTAAATTACTGCAGACTCACTAGACCTTGCGCATTTGATATTTCAGTTTAATATTTAAAGTTGGCCTTAGTGATGCTCGATAAGAGATGGATGACACCAAATGATGTCATGCTAGGTTTATATTTCTTAAGAGGTTGTAAAGATACCATCTAGATGTGACACTTAAGGATGATGGTGATAATGCACAAGTAACACATAATAGAGTATGTGCGTTGATGGAATACCTCTTGTACTAGGTTGACACGTCCATATTTGTGGACAAAAGTGCATACCATATTAATGTCGTCTACCTGAGATACTTCACTGGCTTTAAGATGATGCATGAGTATAATTAGGAGAGCTCTTATTTGGTTTACCTCTATTCCAAGTTAGTTGAAGCTTGTTCATATAAGATTATACAAATGACAGCAAATAACACCTTATTTATTGTAATATATTTGCATCTTTATTGTTACTGATATTTCATTACACTTTCTTATCAAAAAAAATATTTATTTCATTACACTTGTGCTACGTCGTTACTAATATTTCATTTGAATAAATTTTAGGCATGGATCCTCTAGTACTTTTTACGGATCTTCGGCTGGGCATATGTGGATGACTATGCAAGGCTTTTCCACCATGAGAAATGCCTCTTCAATGAGATATTCTTCTACCCGTGATGGTTGACTTGTTGGTCACAAATGATGTATCAACATCCACCTGAGTGAGGGATTGAACAATTCAAGAATCTGTAGGGTATTCCTAGAGTCCCCACCATTGTTGCTCCTCCCGCAGTCCTCCACAGAGATGTTAATGAGATATTTGTTGAGTACCATGATCATCTGTCCCGAAGGATGTACGTAGTGTGTCAGCTCCTCAGCCATAGAGTTCCCCATTAGGTTACTTCCAATGGTTTTTCAGAGTGTCACATCCTTACATGAAACTGGATGCAGGGAAAAGCCACCTAAGTTATTTCATCAATAGATATTAGAGGATGAACAAGTTAGGACAACTCATGTCGTTGATGTGTTGCCTACATGTCAACGTATTGTGACTATTGTGTAAGCGAGTATAAAGAGAGGAGGGTTTCAAGAAGGCACTATTGGGAGGGACAGTGTAGAGGTTATGATAGTCATGGCACGAAATGCCTTGCAGTACAAGAGGCAAAAGAAAAATCGGAATTAGATATACATAATACTTAACTTTTTCTTTGTATTTTGATACTTCGTATTTTAAGTGGGATTTTGTGAACAATGTATGGTTGCATTTAGACTTAATATATCGTATTTATTGTATTTTATAACAATGAATTGTTTGATTGAATTATATAAATTTATTAAAATATGTCAAATTTATAACAAAACTATTATTCGAGAAGGAAATTTACTGTCTCCTAAGTGTTAATACTTAAATTAATTTCCGTATTATCCTTTGAGTTGTAAAATAGACACACTATCATGAGTTCAAAAAGTCATATGGGTTAGTCCGAAACCTAACCTACAAACTCGCCCTTTCTTCAATACGTAGGTTAACCTCCATATTAACTTCCGACAAAATGGAATGACTCACTTACGAAGTGTTTTGGTGTGTACGAAGGACGTTTGAGGGTTAACTTTCGTATTATTCCAAGGTAATTTTTGAATTTCCTACATATGACCTTGGAAATTCCTACATATGACTTAAAGATGGGAAGAATAATCCACTAAATTTGTCATCAATCAAACAATTCAAAAGCAGGAACAATACATTTGGTTGCACAAAATCTTGCAATATGATATCATTATTGATTACAAATCAGAGGGAAAACATTGCAACATAAGCTTTATCATGAATCTTTTATGGCCATCTCTAGCCACCAATCCCACTTGTTGCAACAGATTCATACAAATACAGGCACAATACATATGATCACAGGCATAATACATCTAGTATATATTGGGTAACCGGTTCATCATTCAATTTGTTGCAACATATTCATACAAACACATGCACAATACATCTAGTATGATCACACTCCAATCTTAACACTACCAAATATCCTTCAGGAATGTTATATCAATAACAATAATCAACTGTGAGAATAATTAGTCAAATCTAATTATGGCAAGATACAACATTAGTAAGGAACAATAATAGGAATAACATAGCTTATGGCTTATATGTGTTTTGTAATATGCTTCATTCATTTTATAGTATGTGGATTACTATATAAGATGAATCATTAGTTTGTAATAATATCAACAACATATACAAATTCAATCTTTCTTCTTTAGACACTTATATCTCTTCCTTCAAATTCTTTGTTCATGTTATACTAATTTCTTATTTAACTTTAAGAGAGTTGTATTTCATATCACTATTAGAAGTCAAAGTTCCGCTGTAACTCTAACAATTGGCATCAGAGCCTATAATGGCTTCTTCTAGTGGATCGGTCAAGGTCGGCAAATATGAAATTGAAAAGTTCAATGAAAAAAAAATGATTTTTCCTATTTGATGATGCAAATGAAAAATTTGCTTATATCGCAAAAGTTACATAAGGCGTTAGCGGGGAAAGAACAAAAACCTGTGAGTATGAAGGATGAGGATTGGGAAGAGTTAGATCTTGAAGCACGGGCAGCCATAATCTTATGTCTTAAGAGGGATGTTGCATTCTTGGTAAATGAAGAATCAACGGCTGCTGGCGTGTGGGCAAAGTTAGAGAATAACTTTATGGTGAAAACTCTAACAAATCGGATCTATTTAAAATCTAGATTATATACATGCAAAATGGAGGAAGACACCTCAATCCGGGATTATGTCAATAAGTTTGATAGGATTATATCAGACTTGAAAGATATAGGAGTGAAGATTGATGATGAAGACCAAGCACTTATGTTGCTTCTTTCATTGACCAAGAAGTATGAAAATCTAGTTCAAACATTGATGCTTATGGGTGATACTCTAACCATGGATGGGACTAGAACATCACTATTAGCGGATGATCTTCAAAAGGATGCTACTAGTGGAATGTCTGGTAATGGTGGAGAAAATAACGAGCAGGCACAAGGAATGTTTGCTAGTAGGGGCGGAACAATGAAAAAGGAAAGGGAAAGGGCGGGAAGTCTAGATCAAAATCTAGAGCTCCTGCGAAAAGAACATGCTTTAAATGTGGCGAGCTTGGGCAATTTAAAGCAAATTGTCCAAATAAGAGAGTATTATTCAAGAAGTATACCAACAACGAAAATAACTCCAGAGGTAAACAACAAGATTTGCAGGAGGCGAGTTATGTCTCAAATGGCGAGGATGATTGCTTCTCAGTTTCAGAGAAAGACCATGATATCTCCAAAATATGGATGCTTGACTCAGGAGCTTCACACCATATGTGCCCAAATAGGAAGTGGTTTACTACATACCAAAGCGCAGATGGTGGTACAGTTTTAATGGGGAATAACCATGCCTGTAAAATTATAGGGTGTGGTACAATTCAAATAAAGATGCATGATGGAGCAGTAAGGACTTTGAGGAACGTGAGACATGTCCCTAATTTGCGGAAAAACCTTATTTCTCTTGGTGTATTAGAGGAAAATGGTTGCAAAATAATCTTAGAAAATGGAGTCTTAAAGGTTGTTCGTGGTTTGTTGGTTGTGATGAAGGGGGTTCGTCACAGGAATCTTTATACTCTTGTGAGGGAAACTGTCACGGGTGATTTGGCAGTTGGAATCAATAAAAGTAAAGACCAGACGGAAAGTACGAGGATGTGGAATATGCGCCTTGGGCATATGTTTGAAAAGGGTCTATCACTGCTTGGTGAGAAAGGTTTGCTGAAGAACATGGAAAAGCCATGCATGGAATTTTGTGAACATTGTGTGTTTGGTAAAGCACATAGGTTGCGGTTTTCTACAAGCAAACATAAAAGCAGGGGGATATTAGACTATGTGTATACTGACGTTTGGGGTCCGGCTCCGATTACTTCTAAGGGTGGTTCCAGGTACTTTGTTACATATGTTGATGATCATTCAAGGTATGCTTGGATATATTTTCTTAAGCATAAAAATGAGGTATTTGATGTTTTTAAATGTTGGAGAGCAATGGTTGAGAACAGAACAGGTAAAAAGTTGAAAACTCTACGATCGGATAATGGTACAGAGTATACAGATGGAGCTTTCAAGAGGTTTTGTGATCAAGAAGGCATTGTTAGACATTGGACGGTAAGAGGTACACCGCAACAGAATGGAGTTGCGGAAAGACTGAACCGTACACTTCTTGAAAAAGCAAGGTGTATGCGCTCTAATTCTGGGCTAGATCGAGAATGATGGGCAGAGTCGGTTGCTACAGCTTGTTATGTAGTAAACAGATCCCCACATTCTAGTTTAGGTGGAGACACGCCCTATAGGGTATGGTCAGGTGAACATGTGGATTATGAAAGACTGAAAATTTTCGGATGCACAGCCTATTATCACGTTGAGGATAACAAACTTGATAACAGAGCCAAGAAAGCTACCTTTCTAGGATATACAAAAGGGGTCAAAGGCTATCGTCTTTGGAGTGTAGAAGATTATAAGTTTGTGATCAGCAGGGATGTTACATTTGACGAAAAATCTTTGGTAGCTTTGTCAAAAGCTATTAAACCTATTGATGGTGATGTGACGATGTCAAATAAGCAAGTTATTGAGATAGAATCTGAAGACCAACCAGATTCTAGTCATGGTCAGGTGGAGAATCCTATCGCTAGTGAAGACGAGGAAGAGGATGAACATGATCATGAGGAGGTTCAGCAGGAAAATACACATGTGTTACAACAACAACAAGAATCTTTGGATGCCATTAGGCCAAAGAGAAATTATAAACCAGTTCAGAAGTTTGGGTCAGACAAACCTCTTAGGCATTATGAACAGGTTAACTTGGTGGAATATGCACTCTCAGTTGAAGATGATGAGCCGGTCACCTTCAAGAAAGCTATCAAAGACAAAGATAGAGAGAGTTGGTTGGTTGCTATGGAGGAAGAGATGCAATCTCTTCATAAGAACAAGACATGGGAGGTGGTCCCGTTGCCTGTAGGAAAATCTGCTATCGGTTGTAGGTGGGTGTATAAAAGAAAAGAAGATCATACTAAGTCGGGTGGTACAAGATATAAGGCTAAACTAGTGGCCAAGGGGTTTGCACAAAAGGAAGGAGTTGATTACAATGAGATATTTTCTCAGGTGGTGAAACATACTTCTATCCGGGTGCTATTAAGTTTAGTAGCTCATGGTGGTCTTGAGCTGGAACAACTAGATGTGAAGACAGCCTTCTTGCATGGAGACTTAGATGAGGAGATATATATATGTATCAACCTGAGGGATACAAGGTTGAGGGTAAAGAGGGTCAGGTATGTCGCTTGAGGAAATCACTTTATGGGTTGAAACAATCTCCTAGACAGTGGTACAAGCGATTTGATTCTTTTATGATAAAACAAGGTTACGCTAGAAGTAGTTATGACAATTGTGTCTATATTTAGAAGCTTCTTGAAGGTGATTATATCTATCTATTATTGTATGTCGATGACATGCTTATTGCTTCAAAAAGCAAGGTGGAGATAAATAAGTTAAAATTTAAACTTGGTAAAGAGTTTGAGACGAAGAATTTGGGCGCTGCAAAGAAAATATTGGGTATGGAGATTAGAAGAGAGCGGATAAACCAGAAACTATTCTTGAGTCAAAAAGTCATATGGGTTAGTCCGAAACCTAACCTACAAACTCGCCCTTTCTTCAATACGTAGGTTAACCTCCATATTAACTTCCGACAAAATGGAATGACTCACTTACGAAGTGTTTTGGTGTGTACGAAGGACGTTTGAGGGTTAACTTCCGTATTATTCCAAGGTAATTTTTGAATTTCCTACATATGACCTTGGAATTTCCTACATATGACTTAAAGATGGGAAGAATAATCCACTAAATTTGACATCAATCAAACAATTCAAAAGCAGGAACAATACATTTGGTTGCACAAAATCTTGCAATATGATATCATTATTGATTACAAATCAGAGAGGGAAAACATTGCAACATAAGCTTTTATCATGAATCTTTTATGGCCATCTCTAGCCACCAAACCCACTTGTTGCAACAAACTCATACAAACACAGGCACAATACATATGATCACAGGCACAATACATCTAGTATATATTGGGTAACAGGCTCATCATTCAATTTGTTGCAACATATTCATACAAACACATGAACAATACATCTAGTATGATCACACTCCAATCTTAACACTACCGAATATCCTGCAGGAACGTTATATCAACAATAATAACAAACATATAAGACAAGTTCTAGTGTGATGAGATGGTTTGACATATTGCATATCACCCATAATAACAATAACCTTTCATTTAAATCTAATAAAATCATTCTAAATTTTATTAAATTAACATCACTTTTCTAGCTTATGATCTTTTAAAATCTTTTTTATCTTATATCAAAAGAACAAGTATAGCTTAACCTACAAATTTTACCTACCTTCCAACACTCTAATCTCCAAATTACCTGGAGCCCTTTTTCTAAAAATGAGAGGAGTAAGACAAAAAATTTATTATATTGTCACCTAATAATAATAGTCAATAGTTAGCTAAGGGAATATAGCATACAATCAATAATTATAATAACATTTTTTAGGAAACTCGAAGGTAGCTTAAAAAATTCTAACAAGTTTTCTTTTAGAACAGCTGCAGTATATAGGCAATGCAGATGACAATCAGAAAACAAGGGGACCATTAATAAACATAGAAGGAATGAAAAATTAAAACAAACCAATTATAAATGTCTTGGTCTAAGAGGTTTTTTTTCTGCAATCAGCTATGTCAACTTCAGCCGAGGGTGAATTTTGAAGCAAGAAGTCCACAATTCCATCAGGTACGAGCGGAGACGGTTCCAATCCTAAATCAAATGCTTTCTTTATCCTGGAAGCTTCTTCCTTTGACTTGACATTATGTAACTTGTAATGACACAACATCATGCGGAGTCCATATTGAATTTCATCAATTTTCACTTTCAATGACTTCAATTTACCCAATGGAGGAATCTTAAACTTCAACAGACCAGGAATTAAGGAGATAGCCTACACAATGAGGGATGCAAGCAGATTAGTCAAATGCAAGTCAGATAATATTTTATGAGATTTAGAAGAAGAAAGTAAAAATATGTTAAGATAATGTACCTGAAGAGTAGTTGCAGTGACGGTCAATGATTTTATATTAGCAAACTCAGAGAGCCACTTGAAAAGAAACAAAGGAGGCCCAGAACTATATGGAAATACTCCTGCATCAATATCTACATGTTTAAGTAAAGAAATATTGCTCCCAAAGATATCCTGATAAGGAATACCACGAAAAGCAAATGTAGAAAGACTTGGAGTGCAAAGATCAATTTTATAGTAGCGGTTTAAGTCATTGAACATAGTAAAATTGACGAGAGTCGCGTTTGATATGCAGAGGGTTCCCAAGCCTTTCACTGAACAATCAGAAATGAGCAAACGCTTCAACATATTAAAGGTCGAAAATGGTTTGGCGCAACCATTATCGCCAACAGAAAATGTAAAATTATCTAGTTCCAACGTAGATAATGCCGGCAAATTGAGAGATTTCGGAAACAGGTTTTCCCCATCGTGATAAGTAGAAAGCTTAAGATACGTTAACGACGGCAAATTGAGAGAAAATTGTTGAATGTCGTGATTGGAAATAGAAAGGGTGAGATGTGTTAGAGTATTAGATGAAAATAAGGCAAGAGGAATTTGTGCAATGCCGCTAGTTCCACTAAGTTGTAAGCGTTGAACATTGTGCAAAATAGCATAATTGACAATCCATGTAAGCATGTGAGGCTCCAAGAGAATAGATATATTCTCAAAGTCGAGAGTGTGTAATGAGACTGATGAATCGCGAAGAGAGAAAACCTTAGACACGAATTCGGTGAATATCTTGTTAGTTAGAAAATCGGATCTACGGAAAATTAGAGCAGGAAGAGATTTCCAGAGGTTCTTCCATCTTGAGGATAAAATGCAGGTTGTAACTGCGTGTTTGGTATTCAAAAAAGAGAGTATGTGAAGGATAATACAATCTGGTAAATCGTTGAGCATGTCTTTGCGTGCATTATCGCTAACTTTAACTTTCTTCGTCGCGGAATTAGACATGGGAAATTCTACGGTGCATTCGCCCGTTTGACTTCAGTGGTGAAGTCACTGTCTGACCAATCAGAATTAAGCCCTAAGCCCTAATAGTGCCACAGTGGACTGAAGCATTAAATGACCTTATTGACACTTACTGTGGTAATTTTATAGTTTATATATTGCAACTTAGTCCCTAACATATTAATATTGTTTTTAAAATGTAATATTTTTATAGACAAAATCAATTAAATTAAAACAAATTAATCAACTCAACAAATTAATCAACTCAACAAATTAATCAACTCATGTCCATCTCCCTCACTTCATCATCGTGAACAGAAATTGAAAATAAAAATTCTTCATCCATCATCTCATCTTGGCATTTTTTCCCAACTACAAACTCAACGCAACAGTTATCGTCTCATCTTGGCATTTTTTCCAAACACTGCAAACTCAACACAACAGTAAGCGTCCCATTCACAGGTTCGTATTGAGCACGCTGCTGCAAATGTAAATGATAAAATGGTTGTTATATTTGTTTGAATAGTTAAGATTTACTGATTTCAAATTGGGAATTAGGGTTTAGGATTGGGAATTAGGGTTTATGATTGAATTTGTTTTATTTACATGGGATTTATATTTGATGATTACGAAATTTTAATTTTGGTGGGTACCTTTGAATCAGGTCGATTGATTTAATAACGTAATAAGGAATTGTGATTGATGCTTGAAATTGTTTTCTGTACATGGGTTTCCTATTTGATGATTTGGAAATTTCAATTATGTTAAGTATCTTTGATTTGAATAGGAAATTAGGTACTGTGATTTATGTTGATTTTTGGTGTGTTAACAAATGTGTTAATTCAGGTTTACCATGAAAAACACCGACCATTATGATTCGTACGACTATCGATGCCGTGACAGTGGTACATCTGATTCTGAATCCGACAATGGTCGGGATGACAGTAATTCGGTGTCCAGTGCGTACCAAGGTTCAAGTGATGGTGATGGCGATGGCGATGGTGATAGTCACGGTGAAAAATTTGTTGAATTTGATGCAGTTGTAGGTGATAGAACAGTGAAAATTAATGCCCTTACTGCTGATGAAATTCGTGCTATGGAATTCGGTACAGTTGATGAAGCTAATGTGTTTTATTTCAAGTATGCTAAATGTAAAGGGTTTGCCATTAGGAAAAGTGATGTTAGGACAAGATCGACTGAGGATGGACAAACAATTATAATGAGGCAGTTTGTATGCAATAAACACGGTCTAAGAGATACAAAACACTTAAGGAGGCTTGATAGAAAAAGAGAACACAGACCTACGACCCGCACTAATTGTCCCGCTAGGCTTCGTGTGCATTACAACCCCCAGAAGGATATTTATGTAGTGACATGTTTTGAAGAGGCTCACAACCATGAATTAACACCATCTAGGTTTGTCCACTTACACCCCATTTATCGTGAGATTACTGCAGCAGATAGAGCTCAAATTGACGGTCTACAGTCAAATGGAATTAGAACTTGTCATATAATGGGGTACATGGTTGCTCAGAAGGGTGGACACGATCGTGTTGGGTTTACAAAGAAGGATCTGTACAATTATTTTGATAGTAAAATGCGTGCTAATATTAAAGATGGTGACGTTGCCGCTGCTATAAATTATCTAACTGTGAAGTCATCTACTGATCCCATGTTATATGGTAAATATGCCGTAGACATGGATGGACGAATGAAGTCTCTTTTTTGGGCTGATGGAAGCAGTAGATCTGACTATTTTTGTTTTGGCGATGTGATTGCGTTCGACACGACTTACAAGAAGAACAAATACAACTACCCATTGGTTATATTTTCAGGGTGTAACCACCACTCTCAGACAGTTATTTTTGGTGCTGCGTTGGTGTCAGATGAAACGACAGAGACGTATAAGTGGTTGTTGGAGTGTTTTTTAGAGTGCATGGAAAATAGATACCCAGCAGCAGTTGTAACAGACGGAGATGGGGCGATGAGGGAATCTATAAAACAGGTGTTTCCGGATGCGACACATCGTTTATGCGCTTGGCATTTGAACAAGAATGCGTCTGAGAATGTAAAGAACTCGGCATTTTTGAAAGATTTTCAAAAAGCCATGTACTCTAATTTTACAAAGGATCAATTTGAAGAGTTTTGGTCAAAAATAATTAAAGAAAACGGACTTGAAGGAAATCCTTGGGTTGCAAAAACGTACGAGAACAGGTCACTATGGGCAACTGCATATCTACGTAAGAAGTTTTTTGGACGTATAAGAACTACGTCTCAATGTGAAGCCGTCAATGCAGTCATCAAGAGTTATGTCAGGAAGAAAGGCTGCATTTTTGAATTTATGCACAATTTTGATCAGGCTATGAGATCTTATAGAAACAATGAACTGATTGCCGATTATAAATCAAAGTTTTCAGAACCTGTGATGACTACTCAACTGCGTGCCCTTGAGAGCCATGCTGCGAATGTTTATACTATGGAGATTTTCAAGGAAGTCAGAGATGAAATAGTGAAGGCTGGATCATTGATTGTTAAGGAAAAGTTAATTCGCAACGGATTTAAGACTTATCGATTTACAAAATATTGTTGTGATAACTATGACGTAGAGGTTGTGTAAGATGGTGAAACACTTCAATGTGAGTGTAGGTTATGGGATTCTCATGGGATTCCATGTTCTCATATGTTTGGTGTCATGAAGGAAGAACATGTTAGTCTCATTCCCACCGGTTTGATTTTGTCGAGATGGACGAAGGATGCAAAAATTCAGTACTTGAACATGAATTGTAATGGTTCTGATGATTCTAAAATGATTGAGCTAGCTCGGTTTGGTGCATATTATTCTGCATTTACTGCCTTTTGCAATGAAGCTTCAAAAAGGGAAGGTGTTTATGGGGAAATAATGGGTGACATTTTGAAGTTACACAAAAAGTATTGCAGTACGGACGATCCTATTTTGGCATCGAACTCAGTTGTAGGTGATCCAAATATTGTGAATAGCAAAGGTGCTCCAAAGAAAAGAAAGAATGACATAAAATCTATTAGGCGATGTTCTAAATGCAACAGTAGAACTCATAATGCAAGGAGTTGTTTGGTAATTTCGAAAGCTATATTCTGTTCGTTTGAGTCAATCTGTTGCTCTTTTGATAAACATAGTAGTTTCTGTTGTATAATTTGCAGGTTGCGGAAAACGCGCCATCTGAACAAAATGTTGGTATGACGTCGCGGCCAGTAACTGATTCATTCAGCCAGGTTGTGAAGGTATTATGTTTTTTTTTAATACAAGCTCTGATATGCTGTATTAATTATAACGTGTTATTATTTGTATCACAAGAATAATTTGTTTGTTAAAACAGAACAAGAATGGAAAAAGAGGTCGCATTGGTGGAAGTAGTGTGCAAAATAAATGTACAGAACCACCGAACTCTCGTGGCGCGAATGTGACAGCGACTTCTCGTGCGGAAGTTGGAAGCACAAGCATACCCATGCCTGCAATGTATGGATTGCAACCCGTGTTGCCAGCGGTACAACCGATGTTGCATCCAATGCATGTACAACCGTTAATCCCACTATATCCAACGACAGTTGCGGAAAATTCGGGTTCGTGTTTCGGTAGGCCACAACGACTGATGAACAATGGTGGTACTTGAACGAGCAAATAAGTAGCTGTAATTTGACCAGGCATGACTTTGGAGGTGATTTTTAGTGGTATGACAAGGTTTAGGTTAGAATACATGCATCTATATAGGTTTTTTGTGTCATAGCATATAGTTTGTAAGTTCAGTGGAGTCAAATCAACACTGATACAGTTTATATGTTCTACTGTCAGTCACCTAATTCTATGAGTGCAGTAGTGGTTATATTACCATCATGCATTAATATTTTTTTTCACCTAAAGTTAATGCCATTGAATGAGGTTTAGGTTAGGTGTAACTATACCTATATAATTTTTCCAATATATATAGTAGTAGTACCACCAAGAGAGGAAAAAATAACATAAGGAAAAAAATCTTGTTATAAAAGTGAATTGTTAAGTGTTCTTGCTCTTGAGAAATGTCCAGTGGTGAATCCCACTCAGTGACTTCAAGTGATACGTAATTATGTTTATCATTTGCTTACATATTTGCGTTTACGTATAATTTCATTGTTTTCTTTGTAATTTTAATAGTTGCATGTTTATCTTTTTGAAGGATGGATGAACAATGGGCTGAGTATTTAGGTAATTACGTTTACGATGAGGTTGAACAGAATGTTGATCTCAGTGACATTGAAAGTGATGAAGGTGAAGAAGAGATGGATGAAAATTTCGGTGATCCCGTGGTTGAAGAAAATGGCATTTCATTCAATTATCGTGTCACTGCTGCTTGTGTAAGAGGAAAGAATGTTTTCGTAAGTAATCTGGACCGGTTATTTTAATCGACATGTTGGTATGTTAGATATGCATGTATTGATAATGATTTTGTGCTATGAAACATATATAAAATGCAGCACTTTCCATCTAATGTTGCTGCCAATTGGTTATTGCCGTTGCAAACTGAGATAGACATTGTCGATGTTCATACCGATGCTGTTTACCCATGTGTGTTGAAGACTGGTAGGAGGCCAGGGGAGAGATATCTTTGCTTAGGTTGGTATGAGTATGTTAAAGCAACTCGTCTGAGGGCTGGTGATGTTCTTGAGTGCACTGTGGCAGATCCTCCTACAAGAATGTTTGTTCGTTTTATGATGTAATACGAATAATTTTAGGCGTATAATTAAACTTGGTTGAAGATGGAAAGTAATTTTCTTTGATGTTTTGTTAAGTAGTTGGTATGTAGTTTGTTTTGATGTTGTCTGTTTTGGTGTTGAAATGAATCAAATGTTGAGTTTCATTATGTACGTTTGCAGTGTAATGAAGTATTGTATCTCTTGTGTATAATATTAAATTAAATCTTAGCATTTTGCATCATTCAGTTAGCAGTTTACTCACTACAAATATTTCAGATGAGAAGTTTCTTTTTTCTATAAATGAATAATTTGTTTTCTGATAAATCAAGGCATTAGTAACAAAAGCATAAACAACAACAACAACCATAAATTAGGTCATTAGGAACAGAAACGTGAACAACAACAACCATAAATTAGGTCATTAGTAACAGAAACCTTAATCCGGAAAATACTTTGCATATTCATGCTTTTTCATTTTTGCACCCCCTGAATTTTGAGCATTGCATGGGTTTTTGCATGGATCCTTACTCCGTACAAATACTTTTTGATATAAAAAGTATATAAATCATGCAGATAAACAACAGAATGTGCTATGATTAATACAACCACAAAAAGGGCCCAATCTTAATAAACTGGGGTCAACCATAAAATTTCCCAGCAATAACAATCACTTACATTAAAACTTAACAAACACATACAAAATACCCAATATACTTCACTTCACATCACAACTAACATTGTATCTGGAACATTATAAATAAAACTTAATAAACTTCCATAATTGTTTACAATATAAAATTATAATATTACAAATAGTAACTTTCAAAAAAACCATTGCAACTATGATCCTCCTCGGTGCCCCTATGGGGTTGCAGCCCTACGCTCAACATATACCAATATTTCCTCCACCGGTGGGTATCGGATGACAAAATGGAGTTTGTCACCGACCTTCAAATCAGCTTTCCTTACGTAATCAAACCACGCCCCACACAGATATGTTTCCTTCTTCTCTTCCCTCTTCTTTATCTCACAGTAGTATGGTTCACCCTTATCACAGTCAAGTAAAACAATGTTTGAAATTTGGCGGAGAAGGCAACTATCAATCACATTTGCTGGAAATTGCTGCAAAGGTTTTCACAGAATGTCAGATTCTTTAAAATAAACAACTGACTTCTGCTGTTATAGGAAATCAAATAAAAACAAGACATACCATCACATTCTTGCGCATCTTCTTTGCATCAAACACTTCTCTAACCCAATACTCTTCATCCTGATTCACAATGATCGTAGTGTACACCCTGTACCAAAGCCAAAACATCATATAAACTTTGTTTAGAAACTTCCAACTCAACATCGAAGCAACTTATTTCAATATAATATACGTTCAAAATAGATTTACCTATTGTTGTTGGATGATATACTTGTGAATTCATAGTCGACGCTTTGAGCATCGGGGGCTTCCGAAGAACCTATAGCCTTACCCTTTAGTTTCCCGTTACCTCCGGCATCAACTTCGCGATGACCTCCTCTCTTGCGTTTGCCTTCCATGCCCTCATTGATCACCACACCTTGGGTCGGACGAATTAACCTATCTTCGTTCTGCCAAAGTTTATTCTTTCCTTTCTCCACGGAGAGCCTGTCGTTGATCGTAGACCTGGTAACCTCTTGCACACAACGTTGTCTGGAAACCCCCTCGCCAGCTACACCATTTCCCTTCGCTTTTCCCGACACCTTACTATGTTTATTACTCCTACCCATGGTCCAATCAAGTAAAGAAACGTTAGTATCATACTTGCTCCCTAATCATATAGGTTTTTATGGTAAAATACGTGTTCATATTCATAAAACACACTTCAGATTTACCTCCTGGATGCAGATGATTGGAGAGAGGCCCTGTAAACAGATGCATGGTAGCTTTTTCTTGAATCGACACCAGTATTGACTGGAGCACTTTGAATGAGCTCCTTGGCAGGTTCCTTTAGTGGATCAAGTCTGTATTTTGCTCGAAGATTACACACTTCCACCTCCACGGAGAGCCTGTCGTTGATCGTAGAACTGGTAACCTCTTGCACACAATGTTGTCTGGAACCACCCTCGCCAGCTTCACCCTTTCCCTTCGCTATTCCCGACACCTTACTGTGTTTATTACTCCTACAAATGGTCCAATGAAGTAAAGAAACGTTATTATCTTACTTGCTCTCTAATCATACAGGTTTTTATGGTAAAATACATGTTCATATTCATAAAACACACTTCAGAGTTACCTCCTGGATGCATCATTTTGGAGAGAGGCTCTGTAAACAGATGCATGGTAACTTTTTCTTGCATCAACACCAGTATTGACTGGAGCACTTTGAATGAGCTCCTTGGCAGGTTCCTTTGGTGGATCAAGTCCGTATTTTGCTCGAAGATTACACACTTCTACCAACTGTTTACAAAATTCTTCGTAGCTATAAAATTTCCTGATCTTTTTTTTCTGGAGCAATCGTTTTTTCAAATACAACTTATGACATAGGTACATCTGTTGAAGTTTCTTTTCATCAAAATGTTGAAGATTGAGTTTATCAGCTCTGCAACATTATAACATGCAACACACATTGTTTATAAAATCCTGAAGATTGTATCAAAAGCCCTAAAGTATGTAAAATCTATGATATTTAAATCAGCAAATTTGCGCGGTATTCAAAAACCCTGTCGATTTGGATATCAGAAAAGCAGAGATGAATTAAAAATGAAGAGAACAGATACTAACCTATCTGAAGAAGACATGATGTTGTCTGAAATCGAGTGTTGTTGTTGGAGTGGATGTTACGCAAAGAACGACAGCTAAACGGTGAGAGAGAATGCAAAAGAAAGAGAGATTAAAAACCGAACAGTAAGCATGCAATGTTACCTTTACCAACTAATGATATACCAAATCTTCGGTCAGATGAAAAGTTGCAATGTTACGTTTACCAAGTAATGATATATCGAATCCTTTGTCATAGGCGTGATATGTTTTTTCAATATATTAAATACTTAAAATTAATCAAGATTATCATTTTCTTATTAAAAACAAACACAGGTATTCATTTTCCATTATCAGTTTTCTTTTCTTAAAAAAATAATAAATAAGTTAGATCATTGGTAACTTAAACATAAACCTAGAAATTAAAAACCATAGATTAGGTTATTGTTCCAGAAATTACATTAGATAAATTAATCAGACATTTTAAAATATGCAATGACAATAATAATCCAAGAAAAAAAAACAAAGTCTTAAAAATCTTGGACATTTTCCCTTCATTTTGCAGTTTCATCTCCATCTGCTCTCCTCTCCTGTCTCGAAGTTCTTTAACAAAGCAATGCAAATCCTTCAAAAGCTCTGAGCAGCTGCAACATATTGACCCACTGTGTGTTGTTGCGTCGTCGTGCGAATCCAGAATTACATTTCTTGCATCCATGGTTATTTTCCGATCATATGGAGGTCGACCATCAAGTTCATCATCCCAAATGAACAAACTACAACATCGCCTTGCCTAAAAAACATCATAATTAACCATATTCACTAATAAATTAACCAAGTCCATTTTATAATACAGATTATAAAAGACGAAATCGTATAGCATATTTTCCAATCAAACTCACCTCCACATTTGCACATTTCCAATATCTCCTTTTAGGGTTATTTCTTGAGTTGGATATAAACAACTTCATTGGTTTATTGCAACCACATTCAGGGATTTGGGGGATTTGGGACACTTCGGAGTTTGCAACATATGAAGATGACATGGTTTAATGGAAAAGGGATTTGGGATGAGAGGGTTTCAAAACGTAACATTCTCGAACTCCATTTAAAGTGGCCAACATTAAAGTGGTATAATAGGGTCCAGCGATGGATGTTGAGGGAGTATATAATCAGCCGTCCAAATTAAATCACCGGTTGATATCTATTAGTGACAAAATGATCACAACCGTGCATGAGATCTATATTTTACCCAAATTGATCAAAGCCATCCACTTTATATTGAGAGAATTGGACCACATAAATAAATCCAATCTATTGAGAAGTTTTTAAGTACTGTGGATTCGATGCTTTAATTGTAACTTTGGTCCCCCTATTTTGTATTTTTTTCGATTTTAGTCCCCCTGTTTTTAAAACAACGATTTTGGTCCCCCTTTTTAGTTTTCTATTGAAAAAAAGTCAGGAATAGGGACTAATTTTACAGATGAACAGATGATGGTCGACTGTGTGTTAACCATGTTACAGATGAACTGATGATGGTCGATTGTGTGTTAACCATGTTACAGATGAACTGATGATGGCCGACTGTTTGTTAACCATGTTACAAATGAACTGATGATGGTTCACTGTGTGTTAACCATGTCAGGGATTCAACAGATGATGGTCGACTTTGTGTTAACTATGTCAGGGAATCAACTGATGATGGTCAACTGTGTGTTAGCCATGTTACAGATGAACTGATGATGGTCGACTGTGTGTTAACCATGTCGGGGATTGAACAAATGCTGGTCGACTGTTTGTTAACCATGTTGCAGATGAACAGATGATGGTCGACTGTGTGTTAACCATGTCGGGGATTCAACAGATGATGGTCAACTGTGTGTTAACCATGTCAGGGAATCAACTGATGATGGTCAACTGTGTGTTAACCATGTTACAGATGAATAAATGATGGTCGACTGTATGTTAACCATGTCGGGGATTGAACAGATGATGGTCGACTGTGTGTTAACCATGTTACAGATGAACTGATGATGGTCGACTGTTTGTTAACCATGTTACAAATGAACTGATGATGGTTCACTGTGTGTTAACCATGTCAGGGATTCAACAGATGATGGTCGACTTTGTGTTAACCATGTCAGGGAATCAACTGATGATGGTCAACTGTGTGTTAGCCATGTTACAGATGAACTGATGATGGTCGACTGTGTGTTAACCATGTCGGGGATTGAACAAATGCTGGTCGACTGTTTGTTAACCATGTTGCAGATGAACAGATGATGGTCGACTGTGTGTTAACCATGTCGGGGATTCAACAGATGATGGTCAACTGTGTGTTAACCATGTCAGGGAATCAACTGATGATGGTCAACTGTGTGTTAACCATGTTACAGATGAATAAATGATGGTCGACTGTATGTTAACCATGTCGGGGATTGAACAGATGATGGTCGACTGTGTGTTAACCATGTTACAGATGAACTGATGATGGTCGACTGTTTGTTAACCATGTTACAAATGAACTGATGATGGTTCACTGTGTGTTAACCATGTCAGGGATTCAACAGATGATGGTCGACTTTGTGTTAACCATGTCAGGGAATTAACTGATGATGGTCAACTGTGTGTTAACCATGTCAGGGAATCAACTGATGATGGTCAACTGTGTGTTAACCATGTTACAGATGAATAAATGATGGTCGACTGTATGTTAACCATGTCGGGGATTGAACAGATGATGGTCGACTGTGTGTTAACCATGTTACAGATGAACTGATGATGGTCAACTGGGTGTTAACCATGTCGGGGATTGAACAGATGATGGTCGACTGTGTGTTAACCACGTTAAAGATGAACTGATGATGGTCAACTGGGTGTTAACCATGTGAGGGAATCAACTGATGATGGTCAACTGTGTGTTAACCATGTTACAGATGAATAAATGATGGTCGACTGTATGTTAACCATGTCGGGGATTGAACAGATGATGGTCGACTGTGTGTTAACCATGTTACAGATGAACAGATGATGGTCGACTGTTTGTTAACCATGTTACAGATGAACAGATGATGGTCGACTGTGTGTTAACCATGTCGGGGATTCAACAGATGATGGTCAACTGTGTGTTAACCATGTCAGGGAATCAACTGATGATGGTCAACTGTGTGTTAACCATGTTACAGATGAATAAATGATGGTCGACTGTATGTTAACCATGTCGGGGATTGAACAGATGATGGTCGACTGTGTGTTAACCATGTTACAGATGAACTGATGATGGTCAACTGGGTGTTAACCATGTCGGGGATTGAACAGATGATGGTCGACTGTGTGTTAACCACGTTAAAGATGAACTGATGATGGTCAACTGGGTGTTAACCATGTCAGGGAATCAACTGATGATGGTCAACTGTGTGTTAACCATGTTACAGATGAATAAATGATGGTCGACTGTATGTTAACCATGTCGGGGATTGAACAGATGATGGTCGACTGTGTGTTAACCATGTTACAGATGAACAGATGATGGTCGACTGTTTGTTAACCATGTTACAGATGAACAGATGATGGTCGACTGTGTGTTAACCATGTCGGGGATTCAACAGATGATGGTCAACTGTGTGTTAACCATGTCAGGGAATCAACTGATGATGGTCAACTGTGTGTTAACCATGTCAGGGAATCAACTGATGATGGTCAACTGTGTGTTAACCATGTTACAGATGAATAAATGATGGTCGACTGTATGTTAACCATGTCGGGGATTGAACAGATGATGGTCGACTGTGTGTTAACCATGTTACAGATGAACTGATGATGGTCAACTGGGTGTTAACCATGTCGGGGATTGAACAGATGATGGTCGACTGTGTGTTAACCACGTTAAAGATGAACTGATGATGGTCAACTGGGTGTTAACCATGTCAGGGAATCAACTGATGATGGTCAACTGTGTGTTAACCATGTTACAGATGAATAAATGATGGTCGACTGTATGTTAACCATGTCGGGGATTGAACAGATGATGGTCGACTGTGTGTTAACCATGTTACAGATGAACAGATGATGGTCGACTATTTGTTAACCATGTTACAGATGAACAGATGATGGTCGACTGTGTGTTAACCATGTCGGGGATTCAACAGATGATGGTCAACTGTGTGTTAACCATGTCAGGGAATCAACTGATGATGGTCAACTGTGTGTTAACCATGTTACAGATGAACTGATGATGGTTCACTGTGTGTTAACCATGTCAGGGATTCAACAGATGATGGTCGACTGTGTGTTAACCATGTTATAAATGAACAGATGATGGTCGACTGTGTGTTAACCATGTTATAAATGAACAGATGATGGTCGACTGTGTGTTAAGCATGTTACAGATGAACTGATGATGGTTCACTGTGTGTTAACCATGTTACAGATGAACTGATGATGGTTCACTGTGTGTTAACCATGTCAGGGATTCAACATATGATGGTCGACTTTGTGTTAACCATGTTACAGATGAACTGATGATGGTCGACTGGGTGTTAACCATGTTACAGATGAACAGATGATGGTCGACTGTGTGTTAACCATGTTATAAATGAACAGATGATGGTCAACTGTGTGTTAACCATGTAAAAGATGAATAAATGATGGTCGACTGTATGTTAACCATGTTACAGATGAACCGATGATGATCGACTGTGTGTTAACCATGTTATAAATGAACAGATGATGGTCGACTGTGTGTTAACCATGTTATAAATGAACAGATGATGGTCGACTGTGTGTTAAGCATGTTACAGATGAACTGATGATGGTTCACTGTGTGTTAACCATGTTACAGATGAACTGATGATGGTTCACTGTGTGTTAACCATGTCAGGGATTCAACATATGATGGTCGACTTTGTGTTAACCATGTTACAGATGAACTGATGATGGTCGACTGGGTGTTAACCATGTTACAGATGAACCGATGATGGTCGACTGTTTGTTAACCATGTTATAAACGAACAGATGATAGTCGACTGTGTGTTAACCATGTTAGGGAATCAACTGATGATGGTCAACTGTGTGTTAACCATGTCAGGGAATCAACTGATGATGGTCGAATGTGTGTTAACCATGTTACAGATGAACAGATGATGGTCGACTGGGTGTTAACCATGTCGGGGATTCAACAGATGATGGTCAACTGTGTGTTAACCATGTCAGGGAATCAACTGATGATGGTCGATTGTGTGTTAACCATGTTACAGATGAACTGATGATGGTCGACTGGGTGTTAACCATGTTACAGATGAACAGATGATGGTCGACTGTGTGTTAAGCATGTTACAGATGAACTGATGATGGTCGACTGTGTGTTAACCATGTAAAAGATGAATAAATGATGGTCGACTGTATGTTAACCATGTTACAGATGAACCGATGATGGTCGACTGTGTGTTAACCATGTTATAAATGAACAGATGATGGTCGACTGTGTGTTAACCATGTTATAAACGAACAGATGATGGTCGACTGTGTGTTAACCATGTCGGGGATTCAACAGATGATGGTCAACTGTGTTTTAACCATGTCAGGGAATCAACTGATGATGGTCAACTGTGTGTTAACCATGTTACAGATGAACTGATGATGGTCGACTGGGTGTTAACCATGTTACAGATGAACAGATGATGGTCGACTGTGTGTTAACCATGTTATAAATGAACAGATGATGGTCGACTGTGTGTTAACCATGTAAAAGATGAATAAATGATGGTCGACTGTATGTTAACCATGTTACAGATGAACCGATGATGGTCGACTGTGTGTTAACCATTTTATAAATGAACAGATGATGGTCGACTGTGTGTTAACCATGTTATAAATGAACAGATGATGGTCGACTGTGTGTTAAGCATGTTACAGATGAACTGATGATGGTTCACTGTGTGTTAACCATGTTACAGATGAACTGATGATGGTTCACTGTGTGTTAACCATGTCAGGGATTCAACATATGATGGTCGACTTTGTGTTAACCATGTCAGGGATTCAACAGATGATGGTCGACTTTGTGTTAACCATGTCAGGGAATCAACTGATGATGGTCAACTGTGTGTTAGCCATGTTACAGATGAACTGATGATGGTCGACTGTGTGTTAACCATGTCGGGGATTGAACAAATGCTGGTCGACTGTTTGTTAACCATGTTGCAGATGAACAGATGATGGTCGACTGTGTGTTAACCATGTCGGGGATTCAACAGATGATGGTCAACTGTGTGTTAACCATGTCAGGGAATCAACTGATGATGGTCAACTGTGTGTTAACCATGTTACAGATGAATAAATGATGGTCGACTGTATGTTAACCATGTCGGGGATTGAACAGATGATGGTCGACTGTGTGTTAACCATGTTACAGATGAACTGATGATGGTCGACTGTTTGTTAACCATGTTACAAATGAACTGATGATGGTTCACTGTGTGTCAGGTCAGGGAATCAACTGATGATGGTCGACTTTGTGTTAACCATGTCAGGGAATCAACTGATGATGGTCAACTGTGTGTTAACCATGTCAGGGAATCAACTGATGATGGTCAACTGTGTGTTAACCATGTTACAGATGAATAAATGATGGTCGACTGTATGTTAACCATGTCGGGGATTGAACAGATGATGGTCGACTGTGTGTTAACCATGTTACAGATGAACTGATGATGGTCAACTGGGTGTTAACCATGTCGGGGATTGAACAGATGATGGTCGACTGTGTGTTAACCACGTTAAAGATGAACTGATGATGGTCAACTGGGTGTTAACCATGTGAGGGAATCAACTGATGATGGTCAACTGTGTGTTAACCATGTTACAGATGAATAAATGATGGTCGACTGTATGTTAACCATGTCGGGGATTGAACAGATGATGGTCGACTGTGTGTTAACCATGTTACAGATGAACAGATGATGGTCGACTGTTTGTTAACCATGTTACAGATGAACAGATGATGGTCGACTGTGTGTTAACCATGTCGGGGATTCAACAGATGATGGTCAACTGTGTGTTAACCATGTCAGGGAATCAACTGATGATGGTCAACTGTGTGTTAACCATGTTACAGATGAATAAATGATGGTCGACTGTATGTTAACCATGTCGGGGATTGAACAGATGATGGTCGACTGTGTGTTAACCATGTTACAGATGAACTGATGATGGTCAACTGGGTGTTAACCATGTCGGGGATTGAACAGATGATGGTCGACTGTGTGTTAACCACGTTAAAGATGAACTGATGATGGTCAACTGGGTGTTAACCATGTCAGGGAATCAACTGATGATGGTCAACTGTGTGTTAACCATGTTACAGATGAATAAATGATGGTCGACTGTATGTTAACCATGTCGGGGATTGAACAGATGATGGTCGACTGTGTGTTAACCATGTTACAGATGAACAGATGATGGTCGACTGTTTGTTAACCATGTTACAGATGAACAGATGATGGTCGACTGTGTGTTAACCATGTCGGGGATTCAACAGATGATGGTCAACTGTGTGTTAACCATGTCAGGGAATCAACTGATGATGGTCAACTGTGTGTTAACCATGTCAGGGAATCAACTGATGATGGTCAACTGTGTGTTAACCATGTTACAGATGAATAAATGATGGTCGACTGTATGTTAACCATGTCGGGGATTGAACAGATGATGGTCGACTGTGTGTTAACCATGTTACAGATGAACTGATGATGGTCAACTGGGTGTTAACCATGTCGGGGATTGAACAGATGATGGTCGACTGTGTGTTAACCACGTTAAAGATGAACTGATGATGGTCAACTGGGTGTTAACCATGTCAGGGAATCAACTGATGATGGTCAACTGTGTGTTAACCATGTTACAGATGAATAAATGATGGTCGACTGTATGTTAACCATGTCGGGGATTGAACAGATGATGGTCGACTGTGTGTTAACCATGTTACAGATGAACAGATGATGGTCGACTATTTGTTAACCATGTTACAGATGAACAGATGATGGTCGACTGTGTGTTAACCATGTCGGGGATTCAACAGATGATGGTCAACTGTGTGTTAACCATGTCAGGGAATCAACTGATGATGGTCAACTGTGTGTTAACCATGTTACAGATGAACTGATGATGGTTCACTGTGTGTTAACCATGTCAGGGATTCAACAGATGATGGTCGACTGTGTGTTAACCATGTTATAAATGAACAGATGATGGTCGACTGTGTGTTAACCATGTTATAAATGAACAGATGATGGTCGACTGTGTGTTAAGCATGTTACAGATGAACTGATGATGGTTCACTGTGTGTTAACCATGTTACAGATGAACTGATGATGGTTCACTGTGTGTTAACCATGTCAGGGATTCAACATATGATGGTCGACTTTGTGTTAACCATGTTACAGATGAACTGATGATGGTCGACTGGGTGTTAACCATGTTACAGATGAACAGATGATGGTCGACTGTGTGTTAACCATGTTATAAATGAACAGATGATGGTCAACTGTGTGTTAACCATGTAAAAGATGAATAAATGATGGTCGACTGTATGTTAACCATGTTACAGATGAACCGATGATGATCGACTGTGTGTTAACCATGTTATAAATGAACAGATGATGGTCGACTGTGTGTTAACCATGTTATAAATGAACAGATGATGGTCGACTGTGTGTTAAGCATGTTACAGATGAACTGATGATGGTTCACTGTGTGTTAACCATGTTACAGATGAACTGATGATGGTTCACTGTGTGTTAACCATGTCAGGGATTCAACATATGATGGTCGACTTTGTGTTAACCATGTTACAGATGAACTGATGATGGTCGACTGGGTGTTAACCATGTTACAGATGAACCGATGATGGTCGACTGTTTGTTAACCATGTTATAAACGAACAGATGATAGTCGACTGTGTGTTAACCATGTTAGGGAATCAACTGATGATGGTCAACTGTGTGTTAACCATGTCAGGGAATCAACTGATGATGGTCGAATGTGTGTTAACCATGTTACAGATGAACAGATGATGGTCGACTGGGTGTTAACCATGTCGGGGATTCAACAGATGATGGTCAACTGTGTGTTAACCATGTCAGGGAATCAACTGATGATGGTCGATTGTGTGTTAACCATGTTACAGATGAACTGATGATGGTCGACTGGGTGTTAACCATGTTACAGATGAACAGATGATGGTCGACTGTGTGTTAAGCATGTTACAGATGAACTGATGATGGTCGACTGTGTGTTAACCATGTAAAAGATGAATAAATGATGGTCGACTGTATGTTAACCATGTTACAGATGAACCGATGATGGTCGACTGTGTGTTAACCATGTTATAAATGAACAGATGATGGTCGACTGTGTGTTAACCATGTTATAAACGAACAGATGATGGTCGACTGTGTGTTAACCATGTCGGGGATTCAACAGATGATGGTCAACTGTGTTTTAACCATGTCAGGGAATCAACTGATGATGGTCAACTGTGTGTTAACCATGTTACAGATGAACTGATGATGGTCGACTGGGTGTTAACCATGTTACAGATGAACAGATGATGGTCGACTGTGTGTTAACCATGTTATAAATGAACAGATGATGGTCGACTGTGTGTTAACCATGTAAAAGATGAATAAATGATGGTCGACTGTATGTTAACCATGTTACAGATGAACCGATGATGGTCGACTGTGTGTTAACCATTTTATAAATGAACAGATGATGGTCGACTGTGTGTTAACCATGTTATAAATGAACAGATGATGGTCGACTGTGTGTTAAGCATGTTACAGATGAACTGATGATGGTTCACTGTGTGTTAACCATGTTACAGATGAACTGATGATGGTTCACTGTGTGTTAACCATGTCAGGGATTCAACATATGATGGTCGACTTTGTGTTAACCATGTTACATATGAACTGATGATGGTCGACTGGGTGTTAACCATGTTACAGATGAACTGATGATGGTCGACTGTGTGTTAACCATGTTACAGATGAATAAATGATGGTCGACTGTGTGTTAACCATGTCAGGGATTCAACATATGATGGTCAACTGTGTGTTAACCATGTTACGGATGAGCAGGTGATGGTCAACTGGGTGTTAACCATGTCAGGGAATCAACTGATGATGGTTATTTGTGTGAAAAAAATTAATAAGAAAATAACTTTTTGAAAATAATCAATAATTAATAATTAATAATTTAGAAAATTAATAATTAATAAGAAAATAACTTTGTGAATAAAATTAATTAAAAATTAATAAGATAATAATTTAGAAAATAAATCCACTTTGCCATTAATGAAAAACTATTTTTCCTGTTTGTGTGTTTTGGAACATCAAAACAATGAAAATTAAAAAAATAAAAACAGAGGAAAGTCAGTTTGCATAAAAAGTAAGGGTGAAATTAGGGTTTATTTGCATCTTCAATCGATACTGCTACTGCCAACGGCATTGCGCGAGATTCACGGACACACACGACCATGGTTGGATGGGGAAGGTTTGTTCCAAAAATTTGTTTAATTCCTTGATCTTAAACTGTTCTTCCTCTTCTCCAATATCGGGTTTTCATGTAATGTGTTTCTATAATGTGATACCGGATATTGAAGTGGTTGTTTGTTAAAATGCAGGGTGAAAGAAGGAAGCTGCGATGAGGATGATTCCCAGGAAAGGAAAATACCTGGGAAACGCACAAGGAGCTTTGTTTTGAAGCAAATGTTGGAGGAGGTCGCCAGGAACAAGAAAGAAAGCAAAGTTAAAGGTAAAGACGGTCAAGGAGAGATGCCATCATCTGCATCCCAAAGGTACTTAACTTATGATTTTTAATAACATGAAAACCAATTTCTCCTTGCCATTACTTGTTGAGTAGGATGCTGGTATGATTGTAACCATTAAGTGTTTTATTGGACCCTGATATGATGAACTCACTACCAGGAAACATAGTCTGCATGAGGATACTTCCAACATTAGGAAGGAAAAAGGCACCATGGAGAAAGGAAAAAGGAAATGTGAGGTAAGTGGTGAGGTAGAGAAAGGGAATCTTAAAAGAGAAGGATGCGCTGAAGGTGGTGTTGGTTGCAGCCACAAACATAAGGGTAAGAACATGGAGTCTCCGGACCTCCACGACATTCAAAGAGATGAGCATGAATACACAACTATATCATCGGATAGCGAGAGGTAAATCATATGTGTACTGGAATTGTGTTGAAGTAACTGCATAAGCAATTGTTTGACCTTTTTATACATTGTGTTCGTATGAAGCGCCGACACGCCATTCAGAAGGCGTGTCGCCGCGTCGGACATGGATACTCGCACGACACGCGTATGACACGTACATTGCATTGTTATATTAATATATAAAATATGTTCTTGCCGTGTCTGTGTCCTATGTTTTCTGTATTAGCGGAGTCCTCGTGTCCGATGATATGTCCCGTGTCGGAGTCCGGGATTCATGTTAATTGTGATTTTGTTTCAGTGTCAGGGTGTATAGCCCTATAATTGTGGATCAGGACGAAGAGATGTGGACGCGAGAAGTAGTTGATGTGAAGAGGACGCGGAGTAATGTTATGGTAGGAAATGAAAAAATTTGATCTGTTGTATTATTTCAATTGTGTTTGAATTGTATTGAAGCTGATAATGATTTCTACTTAATTTGCAGCAACTTCCAGCAAACGTCATCGACAGCTGCCAGCTGCGAAACTTTTCAAATATTGAGCTCTATGACTGTGACAATAATGAACCCTATGACTGTGAGATTAAGAAGAGTTCGAAGAAGAAGGAGTGTTATTTGTGTGGGGCTTGGTTTGACTATATAAGGCATGCTGAAGTGCAGGTTGGTGACAAACTTCGCTTTGCCATCCGTTACCCACCTGTTGAACAAATCATGGTTTATGTTGAGCGTAGGGGTGATACCGCAGGAGGACATTGAAAGGATCCGTCGTGAATGAATTGCTGCAGAATACTCAGTTTTTTTTTGTAAACTGAATGTTATGTTGGGTGCTGAAATACTTGTAAAACATAAGCACTCATATTGAATATTTCAGGTTTTAAAAGAATACTTGTAATGTAGTTTATTTGTCTATTTTATCTATTAATATATCTAAAATTTGTTTTATGTGTATAGTTAATTTTAATTTTTCATATTTCAAAAAATTTCATGATATTAATTTGGATTTATTTAAAAAATAAATAAAAAATAAATATATCTATTAATTTGAAAATATATGTATATTTTTTATTTTAATACAAGTTTTAATCTATAAATATCATCTCCTTGCTTACAATTTGTATTTTTTAAAAATACAAAAAAAACTCTAAT
Source organism: Vicia villosa (assembly GCF_029867415.1). NCBI lineage: Eukaryota > Viridiplantae > Streptophyta > Magnoliopsida > Fabales > Fabaceae > Vicia > Vicia villosa. The sequence continues at coordinate 217,757,433 of NC_081182.1, read as the reverse complement.
ATTGAAGGTTGAACTTTAGACCAACATCTACCATCTAATTCAACAAGTATATACCAAATGACTAAATCTATCTATTTTTGAAAAACACTTATTTTTTGTGGGGTCCATTTTAAAGTTTTAGATGAATTATATGACCAAAACTAATGATACTTATGACCAAAACTAATGATACTTGTCTCAATATTATTGGTGGGTCAACAAGTCAAGTTCTATTTATTAGGAATCATTGGGGGTGTTGGTGTTACTCTTGGTTGCATATAAAAAACGAAGCCTTATTTATATATTATAAGTGGAATGCGTGTGAATAAATGAATACATCGTTTGCCCTAGTGGTTCACCTCTTGCACTTAGTCTCCTCTCTTCTCCAAGGTCTGGGGTTCGATTCCCTCCCAGACCTTTTGTTCATTTTATTTTTCAAATACATCAACGGGGTGTTGGTGTTACTCTTGGCTGCATATAAAAAACGAAGCATTGTTTATATATTATAAGTGGAATGCGTGTCAATAAATGAATACATCGTTTGCCCTAGTGGCTCAGCTCTTGCACTTAGTCTCCTCTCTACTACAAGGTTTGGGGTTCGATCCCCTCCCAGACCTTTTGTTCATTTTATTTTTAGTTTTAGTTGTTTTGTATTCTGGTCAACAATATTATGATGCTTTTTTTTTGCAACTTTTTCTTTTAACAATTTATTTACTTATACATAATTTTTATAAATAATTTAAATTTTAAAAATGTTAATTTTACTTTGATAATTAATAAAAGTTTACTTTAATTATTGTTATAGAATTTAAGTTTAATTAAATTTATGATGGAAAACAGTAACAGATGCAAAACAACCAATATTAGCACATGCTTCCTTGATGAAACGTTTCCCATAACACATTTACTTCTCCAACGTGATTATGTTATGCCAATAGCTGCTAAGGATGTTTCAGCTTCCAAGAGAACGTGTGTCATTAAAGAGCTTTCAACTTTCCAAATTCTCATTCATTCCAATGTACAATCATTAAGTGTAAGAACTATTATAAATAGTTTTTCACCATCTTATATTTTCCACAATCTTCACACAGAAGAAGAAGAAGCAGCAAGTTGCGTACATTTGAAAGTAGCGGAATAAGAAGCAATATGGATCAAACCCAACAAGCTGGAGAAAAACAGACCGATGAAGTTGTTCAAACTGAAGTTCATTTGGTTCAAACAGGAGATGCAGGTGTTCCACAAGGTGGTCACGGAGCAGTAGTGACTCAGTTACATGCAGTCGAGGTGTCTGCTCAAAGAAGAAGAAGAAACAAGAGGAAGAGGAGGAGAAGAAGACGAACAAGGAGAGTAATCAAGATGGAAATCTTCGGTTCTTCGGATGAAGACGAGGCACCATACGATTGGAGCAATTTCATTTCAGCCAGGCGGCTTCGTTTTGGTGATTAGGGTTTAGGGCATTAGGAAAATATTGTTTTCATAGTTTGTATTTTGTTTTGTTATAACAATGGAGTTTATGGACTCATAATGTTCTGGAAATCAATTTATCAGAATACTTTATAAAGCATTTCAATTAAAAATATGTTGTTAAATACATCAATGGTAAATGATACGAAAAATTTATTTAAAGAATTGCAAAAAAATCATACTTGTCTTAATATTATTGGTGGGTCAACAAGAAGTTCTATTTATAAGGAATCATGGGGGTGTTGGTGTTATTTTTGGTTGCATACAAAAAATTGTTTTTTCAAGTGCATGCAAAAACAGAAAAGGTAAAATAAATGCTATTAGTTAGGCATGGTTTTTTAGATACAATCATGATTACCTACATGTACAGGCTGCTCAGTAATATCCCTATAAGTTAAGCATGCACTCTACTGAATGAATTAAATCCTAAAAAAGATCAGATAAAGAAATTTGTTCTTCACTCTATTAAAAACGAAGCCTTATTTATATATTATAAGTGGAATGCGTGTGAATAAATGAATACATCGTTTGCCCTAGTGGTTCAGCTCTTGCACTTAGTCTCCTCTCTTTCCAAGGTCTGGGGTTCGATGCAAAGAAATGTTTTATTAAATAATTATTAATGATAAAAATATTATAAAAATAATTTATTTATAAATTTAATAGATTTGTTACATAAAATATTTAACATTATTTCAATTTAAAAATAAATAAAATAAAAGAGAAGTAAATAAATATATAAAATAGAATAAAAATAATAGGTCAACCACATTTGATGTAAGGTTAAAGATCAATAAATTAAGATTAAGAAAATTTATTTTAAACTTTGAAACACTTCTTTGTAAACGATATTTAAAGGTAATAGTATCTTTACTTTTATAGATAGATATCATTAACTTCATACTATTCTATGATACGACTCTTGAAATGACAACATATGATTGTTGATGTGAGAAAATATAATGTGTAATATAAACTCCAACCTACTTCAAAATTTATCTTTAACTTTTGTTAATAATCATTGCAAATAAAATGAGTAAAAGAAATTGTCTCCCTTAAAATTTAAAAGAAAATAATGAATGAGAAGGTGTCAATGACAAACTTATATACACCTTATTACCAATAATTAATTTTTCATATAGAATCATTCGTTCAAGTACATATTTTTCAATTTTAAAATAATTTCTATTCTTTAACTCACCAATTAATAATTACCATCTTTTAAAATAAAATTTAAACAAACTATCAAAAAATTATTTGAAAACATGGACACATTTTTAAGGGAATTATTGGAAATTGTTAAAATTTAGATGTATGAATAATAAACATAATTAAAAAATAAAGTTAAGAATCATCGCATATGATAATAAATCATTCAATAAATCTTTTAACCAAATCTCTATTATGACCCATCCTTTTCAACCATTTGTTTGTCAACAAAATACATGTTGGGATTATTTAAAGTTTAAACCTTCAAAAATCAATATAAAAAAAAATTAGCAAACAATAATACATTAAAAAATTAAGAAAATAAGAATCGAAAAACAACTTTATAAAAGTATAATTTAGTATAATATAAGATCAAACCTTTATTACAATACATCCTTTTCAATAATTTGTTTGTCAATAAAATACATTTTGTGATGATTCAAAGTTTAAACCTACAAAAATCAATATAGTACAAAATTAGCAAACGATAATAAATTAAAAAAATAAGAAAATAAGAATTGAAAAATAACTTTATAAGAGTATAATTTAGTATGATATAATATTGCAAAGATTGTGAAAGAAAAGAAAAACCATAAGAAGGATGAAGGAAAAAACAAACTTCTAAAAGTGGGAAAAAAAAACAAAATAGATGTAGAATGAAAAAATATAGAAATAGCAATATTGTTATAAATGAAAGGCGAAGTAAAAGTTCTTAAATAACATGAGCACACATGTGAGTTTAGGTGTAGCAAAATGTGCAATAGAACAACATTTTAAAACATTGTATGAGGTAGTTTTATTATTTGTTAGTGGGATAGTGGCTTTGGCTTTTGAGTTAGTTTCTATTGCTAGTGGGTTAGTGATTTTTTAATTGAGAGGTGTTACTCTTTGCTGCATATAAAAAACAATGCATTGTTTATATATTATAAGTGGAATGCGTGTGAACAAATGAATACATCGTTTGCCCTAGTGGTCCAGCACCTGCACTTAGTCTCCTCTCTTCTCCAAGGTCTGGGGTTCGATCCCTCCCAGACCTTTTGTTCATTTTATATTTTCAACTGCGTTTTTAAAACTGAAAGCGTAGAAAAGACAAATTTAAACTTTTTTACAACTTTTCTTGTGAACCGAAAGGTTGGTTTTTCAAGTGCATGCAAAAACAGAAAAGTTGAAATAAATGCTATTGGTTAGGCATGGTATTTTAGGCACAATCATGATTACCTACATGTACAGGCTGCTTAGTACTAATATCCCTATAAGTTAAGCATGCACTCTATTAAAAACTTACAACTTCACAACTACTGTGTGCCTCTTGAACTATTATACAAAACAATCAAAAGCAATCTGACAAGATGACTCAAAGTTCTCCATTAACAATGGGCACCCCACGTAGAAGGAGTAGAAGGAATACAACAACAACTTCTACTCATTCCATTCAAATGACAGAGGAGTTCTCTGAGACCAGAAGAAAAAACTACAAATCTGAGATTATCGTGATTTCATCAAGGTAAATAGTAACTCTTGTTTTGTTTTTAATTTTCTACTAAGTCCATCATTATCCTGTAAACTTGCTTTAAAGAAACTGTTAATAAGTAGATAAACCTGAATCAGTTACTGTTACATAAGGAAGCAGTTAATTTTTTAAAACTATTTCTAAATCTTTCTTCAAAGATCACAAACTGGTTATAAAACCTTCCCATTACTTTATTAATCTTTTTCTTACCATTACTAATCTGGTTTCTTAAACGGTTTTTGTAGTCACCGTACTACTAACTCCGAGTTTCATGACGACCCCAACACAACAGATTACGATTCCACCGCTTCAACACCCAAGGTGGATCGTAACAAGCTGCCTAAAAAAAAATCAGCCACGGAGAGGAAATGTTGCCAGTCGAAACGTACACTGTGTTTGGGCACAACATCAGCCCCTCCGAAGTTCAAGAGTAAAAAAGAGGTGACTGGAATGCTGCATGCAGAACAATATTCAAGGATTAATAGGAATCTGTTCTGTACGCCTGATGATTTGGATGACCTTGATTACTACCTTAACAATCAACCCGGATGTTTGCTTGGTTATGATGGAACCCATAGTCCTCTCGAGATTCCTTCGGTAAGTATTGACCATTTTTTTTAAATCAAACTTAATATAACATTATATCCATTTATTAGTAACAACAGTCTCATTTTTATTTGATGACAGTGGATGCCGATGAGTTTCAGACCCAACTCAGAAATGATGTTGGATTCCATGTGTGCGTATCTAACCGTGTACCTCTTTACGCCTGATGATGGGAACACAGTTGAGTATGTCTTTATAATTCCCATGCTAAAACCTAATTGTAAATTTTCTTGATCACATTTATTTTGATAGCAGCTGAGTAATGACACTGCATAAATATATTCTTTGTAGTCATGAGGTTCTGGTTAAAACCAAATCAGATGTATATGGGGATAGGAAGGCACTGAAGTCTCTGATTCCTATGTCTCCTGTTTACCAAGAGGTTATATCTACATGATTTGAAATACAAAAAATTCCTGTTGATGTAAAATGTTGAACTAATACCATTTTCATTCAACTTTACAGATTATTAATCTGGTTGTTGACACCCAGAACTTTTTGATAAGGACGTTGGGAAAAACACAATCGGTTTGGTATTTGCCTACAGACTTTGCGGTGATTACCTTTACCACTACTAATCCAACTATTACATTTACATTCATTAAGAATTAATTATTGACGTAAACTACATTTTCTTTTAGCAATATGCTTTGGACAACACTCATTCGGCTGAGTATGTGAGGAGTATTTATAAAGACAAATACATGACTTCAACCGCTCGACATATGTCAAAGGTCATTTCCGGCTACTTTACAAAAATAGTTGTTACATTCGAATTTGTTAATTCTGTTCATACCTACCACTTAATTTAGTTTTATTTTTTATAGATTTTTATTCCTATTAACGACGAAGGGAATCACTGGTATCTACTGGTAGTTGATTTTTTAGAAAGGAAACTGGTTTGGTTGGACTCTTCGCCTTCGGAGGATAGGTATCATTGGAGACGACAAGCAATTCTTAAATTGGTATGCATGTTATATAGTTTGATTTACTTTTCCGAACTATCTTTTGTTTTTGATCGATTCAAATATAGTATTTACTATTGTGGTAGGCACTATTTCTTGAAGAAATGTTTCTTCATGATTCTCTTGGTCGACTCTTTCCATTTTCGGATGAAAATATAGTCACAGCCTTCAACATTGTTCAAGTGATGCGCCTCCCAAGGCAGCGCCCGCATTCGTAAGCATTCTCAACCCTTACCATGTTTGCCTATTTAATCAAAACTTCCTGATAATGTGAGACTAATGCATTTAAATGAATGACCATAGGAATGACTCTGGAGTGTGGGTATGTAAGTGGATGATTGAATGTACATTCAGCTGTTCTTATGATACCGTATCTGTAAGTTGCCTTAATGTGAATATTATTTCTCAAACCTTGTCACTCTAATTAGCTTTCGTATTAACCTAAATGTTTAAAATTATGTGCAGGTTATCAGTGCAACCAGGATGAAACTTGCACTCTACCTACTTCAATCATCAAATAATGTTTTGTTGAACGAAGTCCTGGGAAAAGCTTCAGCTTATTGGGATGATCAGGTGAAGAAAAGGAGTTTATTGATGAAGGAATTGTTTAGCCATTATTGAAGTATCGGGCCGATATATGAACTATGCTGGTTTTGATGTAATATTTAGGATATTTTGAATGTTTTTTTTGGATATTATGGCATTAATTTGGTTGTTTTGGATATTATGGCAGTAATCTGCTTGGTTCATCATATGATGGCATTAATCTGTTTGGTTTGAATATTATGGCATTAATCTGTTTGGTTTTGAATGTGTTTTGTTATGTTATGTCGACATGGATCGAATCCGCAACCTTTCTTATTTTACAGTAGGCTGTAATGGAAGACCATGAGGATTGCATGGGATTTGGTTGCCTGAAAGTTTTGGACAGTAATGAGGGAGGGATTGGATCCTCTCCTATTATTTTTCTCCAATTTTCTCCTTCATAAATTTGTCTCTATCTGATAGGAAGTTAATCCTATCAAAACTATAATCTAGGGTTTGTAGTAGAAAAGGGGAAGAACACTAAAATTAAAGGACTTAAAATAAAAGATAAAGATAAACTTGTTTTCATTGATTTGATAATCTTTTCATCTCTTAGTGAGAGTACATATATAACATTACTAATGGATAGTAGAATAAAGGTCTAATGAGTAAAAAGCCCAACTAATAACAAAAGCCCAACTAAGATAAATTATTCTACTAACTTTAATAATTTCATGATCCTATCACTATCTCTCTAATATTTTCTCTCACTTATTTTTTTATATATAATAGTTTTATTAATGTTTATTATTATTATTATTATTATTATTATTATTATTATTATTATTATTATTATGTCATCTCATTAATTTAAAAATAACAGTATGACTTGGTATGATACATGGTCGTGATTGGTTGACAGTGTAAACCTTTTTTACACTGTCAGTGCATCACCCTTTTTCTCTTATTATTATTATTATTATTATTATTATTATTATTATTATTATTATTATTATTATTATTATTATTATTATTATTATTATTATTATTATTATTATTATTATTATTATTATTATTATTATTATTGTAGGAACCCAACAATTAGGTTTGGCCCAAGTGGTAATTAACAGGTGTAACCTCCAATCAGTACGGGGAAGTAAAACGACTACACTTTGAGTTATGCTTTCTTGAAACGAAAAGCACATTTGTCAAACAAAACGCACGAGTGGGTTGAACAGCACAATCACTTGAGTTTTGCTGCATGCCAAAGAAGATGACCGGAGGTAGAAAACCCTGCAACGGATGGATATCCGACGACGACATGGAAATCAGGTACTTTCTTTCCCCGTTTGCTTATGATTACATATCGGTTTGTTAAACTTTCAAAATTCTTAGTCGAAGTGTTGTTTTTAGAAGGGTAGAGATGCATGTATTCGATAAAGGCGAGTATTTTTCTTGAAGTAAATATTTTTCTATATCAGCTTTCTAAACTTTAACTTTGATTGGCGCTCTTATGGCTATTAGGTATTTATGGGTAATGAAAATATTGACAATGTGTTGTGTTTTTCCTTTGAAAGAATATGTAGAGAATATGAATATATGTATATAGGTTTAATAAAAACGAACTAAGAGCGATTAGGGTTTAGGTTGATGAATTTCAAGGATTCACACAAACAGAGTACGACAATTGGGATTATCGATTCTTCCATTTTTAAATTGTTAGGGTATCTGTCGCTGTGGCTAATGAATTTTTTTATCTATAACACAAATATTTAATATGTGTTCTGATTTTTTGGTTGTTAGCGACGACGGAGCAAAGAGGGTGATAGATGGATTGGTTGCTGAAACAGGGTACAATGCAGATGAGGCAAAGAAAGCTGCAAAGAAAGTACGTTTCGATGAGAGGACTGCTACAGCAAACAGAAGAGGAAAAGAACATGGGAAGAAAGATCGGGTTGGTCAAATTGCTACGACATCCGGCACGCCAGTTCCTCGACCGTCAAACAATGTCAATGTTGTGATTCATGATGTAAAGGAGGAACCGATTGAAGCGATGGCTGAGGACCAACCTATTGAGAGTGTCGATGTGGAGCCAAGGCGGGTTTCAAAGAAAAAGAGTGTTAAGGAAACAGGTGTAGGAATTAAAGAAAAGCGAAAAGAGTTTGGAGGAGCAGGTTCTTCACGTGGACCAGTTAAGAATCCTGTCTTGAGAAAAGGAAAGCAGCCAAAGAAAGGGAAAGGAAAGCAGTCGGCTGAAATTACATGGGAGATGTCGAATGGGGCAAAGAAATTCACCTGGAAGAATCGCATTACAAACGGAAAAAAGAGTTCAAAAAATGTTATGGTAAGATCATAATTTTGTATGTGATTCGTATTCTTTTCATAGAAAAACCTTATGAAATGGTATACTGAAATACTTGTGTATTTATGCAGCATTTTCCAAGGGAAATAGCTAAGAAATGTCTTCGGGTATATCAGGATGAAATTAAAGTTGTAGACGTGGAGACTCGAGAGGTGTTCAATTGCAGCCTTCATAAGGCGTCAAGGAAGGGAGTCCCAAACACGTATGAAAGGTACATGGCTCAGGGCTGGTACGAATTAGCCAAGAGTATCAAACTTTGTAATGGCGATACTTTAATTTGGAGCATGCTGCGCTTTTCGCCTTATGTGTATTTGACCGTGGAAAAGCGTAGAAGAAACTAAATTGGCTGTTTTTTCCTTTTTTGTTTGCGGTGATGCTTTAAATTATGGGTTGAAAACAATGATACTTTGGAAACATTGCCGGTTAATATTATAATATATGTTTGCAAACACATTTTGAAACAATATTGTTTCCTTTAAATTATTCTCTGGATATACATGTTGGTCTGAATTATGATATTACATGAACTTGATTTGAATCAAGTACAGTTTTAGGGATGTACGTGGGGACAACAATGAAATTGAAAATGCAAATGACAGCTCCTTTGAAGAATTTACTCAGAGAATTTAGTTGGCGTTGAAGAAAGAATGATGACACCAACCAAGAAAGACCATAACTAAGAATCAAGGAAGCATATCATTTATTCTCTTAATTATAGATTGTAATCTCTTAATTATAACTTTGCACGAAGTTTGACGAATATCGGTATTTTAGTGTCTATGAAATATATTATGAATTATTATTATTTTGCTTTCAAAATAAAAATCCAAATAGTTGATTAATTAAATAATTTGATATTATAATCAATTTTTTATAATAAACATTAATATTTATGAATTAAAAAAATTTATTATAAAATTGTAATAGGGCTATTTTTTAAATATTAATAATGAATACTGGTTATTATAATTTTGTGTATTGTGTGTATTTATGGTTGAACTATTATTATTATTATTATTATTATTATTATTATTATTATTATTATTATTATTATTATTATTATTATTGTTATTATTATTATTATTATTATTATTATTATTATTATTATTATTATTATTATATTATTTAACAGATACATAAAAAAAATCAATAGATTAATTCACGTGTGTATTAGTTATTGTTGGAATAATAAATTTAAGAAATCCTAACAGTTTGGAAAGAGTTTTTACAAAGAGGTAGTACCATTCGGATCCCTTGGGAAAAGCAAGGTTTCTATTTTTTTCCTTTTTTCTTTAGTACGAAACGAACCTTTCGCCATCTTAGTCGAAAATGTCAAGCCTCAACCGGAAAGTTGAAGATGACAGGTAAACACCGACGTTTTTGTTCATGTTCAGTTTTGTAGGTTCATATTTTGTGTATGGGCATTATATTTCGTCTTGCATGTTATTATGTGGGTACCGATTTCTGGGTTTTATTGTCTGGGTTAGATGCATGCTTGTTTTTGTTGTTTGTAGGATAATGTTATTAATCGACAGTCATCTAAGTGTTCTGAATACGTGTAGGTGCCGATCGAAGAATCCTGTCTTCCCGTTTGATGCAAAGATCAAAGAACTTTACTTTGAGTATCTTGAAGCTGCGGAGGAATATGAGGAAAGTACCGGCAAGAAGCTTAAATTGACATCATTTGAAGATTTTTGTCATGATGTTGATCCTTTGTGTTTGGAGAGTTTGAAGGATGGTTGGGATGATGAAGTGATTGTGAAGCAAGAAGTATCTGTTACTGTCCCTGAAATAGTTAGGGTTGATACATCTGTCATTCCTGATCAGTGTGAAGACTTGGTATCAGAATGTGTAAAAGGGTAAACATTTAATTTATTGTGTTTGAGTATAAAAGACATTGTTGTGTGACAGATGTTTTACAGAAATGGTATTTTAATATTGTTAGTTTTGTATTTTGGGATGTTTTTCTGATATATATATTGTTCTTGTGTTTGCAGTTGTTCAAAGTCTTTAGTTGGGGAGTCAAGTATTGCTGGTGTCGGGGTAGATGGTATTGATGGAACTGCAAACAAATTGGAAAATGCGTAAGTATGATTTTTAAGTTCATGTAGTAATATGTTTTCTAAACACAGTATGTAATGTTGAATAGTACTTTGCAGTGATTATAGCTCAGATGAGTCTTATGATGGGCTGTTTGAAAGGCTGACTCAGGTTCAGATGAGTCTTTAGTTTACTGAATTAGTTTTAGAGTCGATTGTGTGTGTTATAGTTTTTGCATGTTATTTTTTATAGTTTGTAATATTTTGATCAAATCATGTATTGGTGATTAAAATTGGTTTATGTTATCATCAACTTATCGAAGATGGAGGTTGCACCAACATGTTATATGTTTGTGATTTGTTTTTTTTTTAAAAAGTTTTTGTTTTATGTTCATTGAATCATTATTTGAGGCGAATGTGTGTGTAGTTTGTTTTTGTATGTTGCTTTTATAGTTTGTAGAATTTTGATAAAATGTGGTATTTTCCAGTAAAAGGGTTTTCTTTTGGCAGGAACACTTCTAAGATGGAGGTTGAATCAACATGGGATAGGTTGAATAGGGAGATGTTGGTCAACAGCTTGTCAGAAAACCGGAAGGTTAAGGATCTATGGCAGAAAAGTCGTGCAGGGAAGAATGCTGTGCGGGAGGTCGTTGTCACCGGGGAAAGTAGTGGATGTCGGTCTGAAATGATGATCGGTGATGAAACTAAGAGTGATCGGAAAGGTAAAGCAGTGTTGAAGGAAGGTTATGTGAAGGGTGTGGTTCAAGTAGGGCGTAGAAGAAGTGATCGAATATATAGTAAAACGAAGGGCAAAGGTGCAGCGGGAGAAACAACGATTGATGGGGGAGTTGGTGTCAGTTTGGGTGCAAGAGCTGGATTTGAAATGAGGTCGTCAGAACGCGTGAATAAAAAGAGAAAGAGTTGCGGGATTGTAGAACCCGTTCAAACGAAGGATGTTGATGGACACAGGTACTTTTCGTGGTGTAAGGTTATAGAATGTGCTAAGGTAGCTGGGAGAAATGTTCTTGTAAGTATATTAAGTTATTTAGCTTAATTATAAAAATATACGCATTGAATGTTGGATATTTTTGTTGTTTTTATTTTGACAGTTGTAATTATAGTTTGTGGTGTTTTATGTTTATGTGCAGCAATTCCCGCAAAAAGTTATCCGCGGTTGCTTGGACAAGCATTATACGCGTGTTTTGTTCAGGGATTCAGATTTGAAAAAGGTCTTCAAATGTGAACTCCATTATGCTAAGAGAAAGAATTTTGTTGAGAGGTTCATTTACGATGGGTGGTCTGATTTTGTGAAGGAATGCCGCATTCAGGATGGTGATCGTCTTAGATTTGTAATGTGTGACAAACCAAGCCCGGCTATTACATCTGGAACACAATTGGTTGCTGTGTCAGTCGTCAACAGATCAAGAGCTTGATGATTGTGTTTTTATTTAAGTCAAAGACATGAATGTATATCAAAATATCAGTTGTATTTGTGTGTGTGAACATGTTGAAAACAGTTTCTCTTGACAATGAGTGTTTTTGTTTTTATGTTATTTTGTGTAATATAAATGTTTTTATGTTATATGATGCTTTTGTTTTAAATTATGGTATTAAGTATGTCAGTGTTGTTATTTTGAGGTTTGATTCACAATAGTCATTGTAGTTGGGTGTTATGTTTTGAATGGTCAGTTATAAGTAAACATTTAAGGATTGGTTTAAAAGTATAAAAGAAATCAACATAATATTTTTCAAATAAAGTGTTTGTGGCTGAAATTATTTTCATTAATATCAGACTACATTTATATTGGTGAAGATTTCCTTGTCAACTACATTTGTAGTTATTGATTTGAACTTTGCATGTTCATCATGAACTTTTTTTTTATTGTAAAGGCTAAAGAAATATATTAATAATAACACAGCATAAGACATGCCATGATCCTGTTACAAGTTTACATACTGGTACATATAAAAGGCAACAAAGGCTCAACACTCAACTTCTATCTCCACCCAACCAAGAGTAATTTTACCACCAGAATAAAAATCACATAGTTTAAATCACACCACCCAACTTTGTTATTATCAACCTTGTTCCATTACATAAGCCTTCATACTGGTTGATGTTTCTCATGACCATAATTGGTGTCCCAACCTTTAGTTTTATATGATGGTTAGGTAATCCTGATGTTTGCAGTGAACTGAGAAATTCTGGGGTGAGGATGTCAACCAATGTTACATCGTGGAATTCCGACTTATCAATAGAATTTGCACTGAAATAATCACGCACGTCTCCTGTATTGGGAATTTAAATAGTTAGTTCAAATGAATATAAAAATTGAATCATGTATACCTGCCATTAAATCAAGAATATGATTTAGATATTTTGTCAACAACCTCCAATGTAGAAGCAAGAATTGCTCGTAAATTCCGGATATGTAGAATTAACTATTGCTACGATTGGGTCCTCAAATTCTGTAATCAACAGGTCTGGTGGAATATCAATAACTGTATCACCATTGTTTGATTCGGATACTTTGCCTTCTCCAATGTTTTTTATCATTTTCTGTTTTATCATTTTCTAATGTCATGGCATACAGAGGATTTCAATTAGATGATTAGGATTATGAAAATAAATGTATTACTGAAACTTTAATTAAATGAGCTTACCACAGAAGGTTTCCTATTTAAGAGTCTTAGCATTGTAGGAGCAGGAGTACTTTTAGGGTCAGCCACTGTTATGTCATAAATGGCAGGAACGAATGAGCGCATATGTCTTACAGTCGAAACAAACCCCTGAAAGCAAGAAAAGAGTTAATATTTCAGAGCAAGTTTTAGGCAATTATATTTTTGGTTATCAATATATGTTTTGAATGGTTAACTCATGCTGTAATAATGTTTTATATTATGGATAATTTATTCTTCTTTACATTCAGATTGACAAATATGTCTTGTACGATTCCATTACAGGAAGTTGAAAATTACTTTGCCGCCTAATTAAAGCCATAAGGCAATAATTCGAGGCTTAACTATTTAACAGAAGCAAAGATCAATAAAGCCAACAAAGGGCATAATGCTTAACCACCATAGGTCAGAATCCACGTAATTCTTAACCATCTATGACAGAAGCAGCATGCTTAACCATCCAAGACACACACAACATGCTTAACCATCATAGACAGAAGCTCACCACAAAACCAATAAGGCTAATAAAACCTGCATCAAACAGGGTAACAAATAACAAAAAAATCAACAGCCCAATGGAGGAGCATATCCATTTAAATGTGTCCTCAAACCATAAGATAAACATATGTATCAGATATGTGAAATCTTATTTAACTACCTCAAAATTCAATTCAAATGCAAATTCAGAATTCATGCATATGATAAAATACAATCCCTAATCCACAACTACACAATTTCTGGATAATTCAATTCCATTTCAGAATTCATTAATTACATAAATACAAATCTAATCCACAATCACATAGAATTGGAAAATATACATATTGGATCGATATGAACCTGTCAAAGGAGGCTACAACATGGAATCATTGTGCTTTGTACCATAGATGATCTGCTGAAAAAAGAACCAGATCTGAATTACACGCAAATTTACTCTGAAAGCTCAACATCAAACATGAACACGGTTAAAAAATGGGTGGGAGTGTCCCATCCTTCACCTTGAGCAGCTTCATCTTTCGTCCATATTTATCGATCTCATTGTCTTCACCAACCTTGAGAATATGATTTCGTTGGCGCCGAAGAGGTCGAAGTCATGTTCATCTGTTCGCAGGTTCGCAGAGAGAGTAAACAAAAATCGAAAGTGGAAGAAGATAGAAGAACATATGATTTGAAGAATTACGGAGTATGTCCAATTTGGGAGAAGGTTGCAGAAGAAGAACATATGGATGGAATTTAGGGATTTAGGGTTTTGAAGGAAAGTTGGGAGAAGGGTGAAGGATGAAGAAGAAGAACGATAATATGAGTTTAAAAAAAATTGTAATCTAATAAAAGTTAATTTTAATTTGTAAGATATTATTAAATGAATGGGGACTTATATGCAATAATCAAAAGTTTTTTTTAAAAATGGGTCCCACAGTAAAGTTATTTTTACCATAGAGCTGATGTGGCTTAAATTAACTTAGAATTAATTAGGGTTGATTAGAGCTTTAATTCTATTGGTCAATTGCAGTGACTTCACCACTGAAGTCAAACGGGCGAATGCACCGTAGAATCTCCCATTAGACATTACCTAAGCAGAAGATGAAAAATCGTGAATCAATATCTCTTGAAAAACTGCAATGGAAACTAGAAAAGTGGATACCAACGGAATTTGTTGATTTGAGTTGCAGAAGCTGCACGATGAATTTGGAATGCTGAACTCAAACCAGAAAATAAGCTCTCTAGGGTTTATAAACCTTTTTGATGGGTTAGTTATTATATTTCAATAATTGTTAATTATGCATGCACAGATATTTATATTAATTATATTAGTTATTTATAAAATTAAGAATTTTAATTATTAAGTGATTAAATAAAATTAAAAAAGTTTATTATAATATATTATACCATTTTTCACTTAATTTATTGGCACGTTATACCCCCACTGAATTTATAATATCCACAGTTTTCTCTTATTCATTTCAAAATTAAATGAGACAACTAATTTCAAAATATTTATCTTAAAATAAAATATGACAATTAATATTATAATATTCATCTCAAAATTAAACAAGACACTTAACTCTGAAGAAACTTTATTTTAATTAAGTGATTTGAAAACGTAGTATTATGGTAGGAACATTACCATTTCCTATCTTATAAAAAAAATACAATTTTCCTATAAAGTCTTCAAGGAAATTTAATAGAGAACATCAGATGAAATTTTAAAAGGAGGAATGCACTCTTTAATCTCAAATATATAAACAATAATTAAATAACATTTGAATGAGATGATTAGGAATTTCTTTCGGTTTAACTATAAATTTTAAGTTTAAATTCATTTGGCACATAATAATATTAATTTTTTAAGAGAGAGCTTTATTATTTATTATATTTTCTTCTGTTCGAAAAATTAGTCTTTGCAATTAAGTACAAAGAATACACCTTTGTTAAAAAAATATTTATAATGAAAGAGATAAAGTATTTTTACTAGGTTTTTTCTTTATCCATCTCCCCATGGGGGTCACCCCCAGCGAAAACCCCAGTTTACTCCTGCTTCGGAAATGAACTTTCAAAGTTTTTTTTTTTAATTTTCTCAGACTTCGAAAGTTCATCTCCGAAAACACCAAATGGGGGGTGTTTTCGGAGATGCACTTCCGAAAACACCTTTTTTCAGATTTTGGGGGGTTTCGGAAACAGCCTCGTATTTTTAATTAAAGGAGGACGACAAATAAAATAAGCGATATATAAACAGAAAATACTAATATACTAATATGATAAGAATAGTAATATATACAAACCGATCCGATCCAAATAATAATAGTGTACGAAAGATACAATCCGAAAACAAAAAAAAAAAAACCCAACCACTACTGGGTATGCCTAACCCTCTACCCCTGGGCCCTCCTCTGCCGCCTGTATGCCGCCGCACGGCCCACATCAGTGACGATCATCTCCATCACAGCGACTGCCTCTGGACCGCCCTGATGAACGACACCTCGATCCAACGCGTCCCGCCCAAGCATCTCTATCCGCTGGCAGATCGGCAGGAGATCAATGGCGTGGTCATCCTTGCCCTGCTGGTTCTCTAGGATCTCCTCGTGTGCTGGCCTAGGAGCGCCGGGAGCGTCGGGTGTCAGCAGAGGATGTGACACCGATAGAACCATGTGACGTACCCCTCCACATTGTGCCAGTCCTGGGTGACCCGCATGCAAAGCCCACTGAGCCCTGAACCTCTCACAGCGTCGTTAAACCACTCGGTAGTCGGTTTAAACAGACTGAAAATCTTTCGGGCATGGTTCACCATTTTCAACGTCTCTCTCTCCTGTTACAAAAAAACAAATAAAAAGTATGTTAAATAGACAGTTAATAAAATATTGAATAAACGTCTAAATTATAAACGGTTAAATAATGTAGTCGGGTAAATTATAAAAAATACCTCTCCCTCCCAGATACGCCGAGCGACGTGATCGCG
The DNA here is from genome assembly GCF_029867415.1 of Vicia villosa. Classification (NCBI taxonomy): domain Eukaryota; kingdom Viridiplantae; phylum Streptophyta; class Magnoliopsida; order Fabales; family Fabaceae; genus Vicia; species Vicia villosa. Next base: position 217,740,644 of record NC_081182.1, on the reverse strand, counting down.
GTAGGATATCAGCACTGAAGTGTCACTAGGCCCTCCCGAGAAGCCCTCCTCCTGCTCATCCTCCTCCCCGAGTGGAGGGTCAACATCTGGTACATCCTCCGCCTCGTGGTATGATACTGCCACCTCCGGTACCTCCTTCTCCTCCTCCTCTTACTGGCGGGAGGAAGATACCCGAGCCAGACGACTCCTCGATCCAGATGTAGAGGTACCCTCGTCCATCTCCATGGGAACTCGCATACGTCGTCCCCGACCCTGTCCCCGTCACCGTGTCGACGCCAGCTGCGCCGCCCGCTCGCGTCTAGCCGACGCAGTCTGAGTCTCTCTACCCTGTCTGATGCGTGCTAGGTTGTCTGACATGTTCCTGAAAACAATTGAAATCGATTAATATGCGAGACAACATAAAGAACTAAAAAAAATTGCACTTCTGATACAATTCGCAAGTTCATTTCCGAAACTGGGAATGGAGGTGTTTTCGGAAATGAACTTCCGAAACACCCCTACGCAGAAGTTTTCTGCAACTTCCATGGCAAACCCTAAAATCAAACTTCAAACCTATGTTTACACATTCTAAACATCCTAAATATCACTACAAACCTAACCTAATACATTTTTTGCTATTTGTAAACACCCTAATATAAATTTTAATCATAGATCTTAAAATCAAAATGCTTACCGATTGAATAGATTGGAGGACTTTTGAATGTAGTAGAGCAACTAGATGTGGAATATAATGTAGCCTTGGAAGTGGTTTGCAGAAAAAACTCTTTGGGGTTGAGTTTGAAGTTTATTTAGGGTAAATGAATTGGGGGAGGAGGCTGTTTTGCTTAATCTGCAAAACGTGCAGTATTTCGGAAATGAACTTCCGAAATGCTGTTTTCGGAAATGAACTTTCGAAATAAGACAATGTTTTTTTAAAAAAAAAAGATGCTTTCGGAGATGCATCTCCGAAAACACCTTTTTCTTACATTTCGAAGATGCATTTCCAAAGTCAGAGGTAGTTTGAGTTTTTCACCAGAGGTGAGCTAGAAGGTTGGGAGGTCTATAAAAAAAATTTCTTTTACTAAAACATGCAGGTCATGCATACTACTTTATAAAAATATATTGTATGAGAAATGATGTAGGTAATATTTTAGAACGATTAATTGATTGTACTAATGAAAGATAAATTTTTTTCCTAAAACATGCCGGTCATACAAACTTTATATTATATAAAAAATTGTAATGTGTTTGTCATTGCAAATTTTATGTTTATACAATATTTATGAATTAGATAGGACTTAAATAGATTAAAAGAGCCTTAAATCCATCTTCACTCAAAACAATTCAAACACAGGAACAATACATTTGGGATATGATATTTTTATTGATTACAAATTAGAGGGAAAATTTGCAACATATAAGCTCTATCACGAGTCCAATCCAGACACTACCAAATATCCTGTGAGAATGTTCTATCAACAACAATAATCAACACATTGGACAAGTTCTAGTGTGACGGGGTGGTTTGACAGATTGTATTTTACTCACAATAACAATAACCTTTAATCTTATAAATTTCTCTCTTTATCAACTAGTTAACACTATCTCCTTGGTTATAACTAGTAACTATCTCCTTGGTTATAACTAGTAACTAGTTGATAAATTGTAGTTACTGGTTATAACCAAGGAGATAGTGTTAAATAAAACCTTAGAACGAAAGAAAAAATAAAACAAACCAATTATAAATGTCTCTTTCCAAGAGGTCTTTTTTTTTTTCTGCAATCAACTAAGTCAACTTCAGCCAATGGTGAATTTTGAAGCAAGAAATCCACAATTCCATTAGGTACAAGCGGAGACGGCTCCAATCCTAAATCAAAAGCTTTTTGAATCCTGACAGCTTCTTTCTTTGACTTGACGTTCCGTAACTTGTATTTGCACAATATTAGTGTTCTAGACCGACCCAATCATTCTAATTGGGCCAATCCAAACCTTCGGCCCAAGGCGCCTTATACCACGTGTGTGCATATGATGACTGAGTTGCAGCAACATGTGCTTGTTGTGGTATTGCTCCCAATATACTAGACTGACGAGTTGGAGCTAATGGTCTTTGCCAATTGCCGGTTGTAGGATAAGGGCAAGGGGGAATAGCCCACGACTGCCACTGTGCATTCCAAGGAGTGGCCCATTGATGCTGTGATATCTGTGTTTGCTGCCATGATCCTTGTTGATAGTTATGAAATCGTCCACCTCGACCTCCTCCTCGTCCGCGACCTCGACTACCACGATTATGTCTAGAACCTCCACGACCACCGCGACCTCCATTGTTGTTGCTGTAGTTGCGGTTGGGACGATGAGAAGATGAATAATCTGAGTTGTTCTCTTCCTGAGCGACTAAAAAAGTGGAATTGACAGCGGTAATTTTCGTTCGTTTTGCACATTCCATTTCTTCCAAAACAACCATAGAACGAGATTTGTAAAAGGGAGGAAGAATATTAGAATGGCGGATTTGAGACCCGACAATAGCATAATCATCAGAGAGACCGGAGACAAGTTGAAGCACCATACGTTCGTTAGAAACAGGTGCATCGACATTGGAGAGTTGGTCGGAAAGAGACTTGATGTGTTGGTAGTATGATGCGGCATCAAAAAATTGTTCCATGCTAACTCTGGAAAATTCTTGCTCTAGATAGAGAGCTCTTGAATTTTTGTTATCAAAAACTATATCAAACAGGCGATCCCAAGCAAGTTAAGCGGTGGAGTCGCGTTCGATAATTGTATGAAGAAGATCAATGGATATAGTTCCATAAATCCATTGCAAAAAAATGGCATCGAGACGTTTCCATAGAGATGGATCAGTTTCTTTGAGAGAGGGTGAAGAAGTGGAATTGATTGGTGATGGAGGGATGATGTGGTCGAGAACTTCGTATGCTTGGGCATGTATTTTAAATAGTTCAGACCATGTGTTGTATTGGATTTTCTCAATGTCAAGGGTGACTTTGATAAAGTTTGTGATATTAGAAACAGTGAGTGCAGGATGAATGAGAGAGATGGTGGTTGGGGTAGCAGCTTTTGTGGATTTTGGGAGAAGGAGGTGGAGAAATATCAGCCATGGTAATTTGAGGGATTAGGGTCGGCTGGAAAAAATGCATGTTTAGGATTCTAAACATGCTCTTAATTCCATAATAGAATAATAGACTATTGGAATGATTGAATCCCTGTCATGTATCATTGTGTTAAATAATATTGATTCTATAGTAATAAAACCTATTCAATTTACATTAGGATATTACTTAAGATAGAAATTGGCTAATAATATATCATATTCTATTTTTGCTAATAATATATTCTAATAAGAACAAAAAGGATTAGGAACACAAACCTTGAAATCAATATAGTGAAGGAAAAGAGAAATACTCGTGTTGGATCTAAAAGTGGTGGTTGCCGTTTGGTCCCCGTGGCGGAGTGACAGGTGCTTCGCGTTTTCATTGGCTGCCAAAAAGAGTGACATCGGCGGCGGATGTGTGGTGGCCGTAGATATGGTTTGAAAGAGAGAATAAGAAGAGATTGGAAAAAGTGAGGGAGAGGAGAAGAGGGACGATAAGAGAGAAAATAGAGAGAGGGAGAAACGTGAAAGATTGTGAAGGATTCTTTTGTCTAATGAACATTACAGGTGGCGAAATGAGATATGATGAAAAGGTTGGAATATTGTGTTGTTTATGAATAGACAAATTTAATCTTTTTGCTTTGTAATTTTTAACTCTTTGTTTGGATGGGAGAAGAAAGTTGAAGGAAAGAAAGTAATAAGAAAGAAAGTATAAGGAATGAAAGTGAAAGGAAAGTAAGATGATTGTTTAGTTGTTTGGTAGAAGTGAAAATGAGTAGAAAGAAAAAGGAAAGAAAGATATATAAATAATAAATGACAAAAATACTCTAATATAAAATAATAATATATATTAATCATCTTTATTAAAATGTTTAAAATAAAATAAAAATTAGAGGATTAAAAACGAAATTAGCAATATTTAGATGGAGCAATGATATATTTAACCCTTATTTTAAACCTAATAATAATAAAAGAAACAACAAATTTATTATAAAAATTCAAATCAACACAAAGGGCCATCCACTTACAATTGAGATAGAATCCTCTCTCCATTTTTCCTCTCCATTACTATAGTTTTGGAGAAACTAGTATATAACCCGCGCGATGCGCGGTTGACTTATAATATATTATTGTCATAGTTTATGAAATTTAAAATTTCATTAAAATTTTAGATAATTATTTTATTTGTGGGGTGTTTTTCAACTAAATTTATTTGAGTAATTATTATATGTAGTTTTATAAACTTTAAGAATAACATAGAGGATCAATTGATTTGGTTTATGGGATTTTTTTTTTCTAATGAATTTATTTAAATAATTATTATATGAGTTTATTATAGTATTTGAAAATATATTGAATTTTGAGAAGAAATAAAAAAGATTGTAAATAGGAATTACATTAAATTTTATCCATTAGCCTGTACCTTAAAAATTTAATAATTTTAATGAATAAATGTTTATTTACAAATTAAATTAAATAAAAAAATGTTAACTTGAAGAGAAGAAAATGGAAAATTCCTTATGTGTCATCCTAACGATGCTTATTATTTTTAAATTATTTTTTAATATTTTTAATATTGCAAAAATAATAATATACAAAAGAATAACAACAAAATTTATAACTCTATTTTTTCATAATTAATAATCTTTATAATAATATTCCTCACTCATTCAATCAAAAGTTATTATTTTCCAATTAAAAGTTCTATTTTATAATTAATGGTGGCTCAACCTCTACTCAACCTGAAAAAAATTAAATTTCTAATTGATCAAATCTCCTATATGATATATCATTCAAAAAGATAAATAAATAATAAAGACAAAAAAGAAATATACTTATATTTCATATATTTTTTATTCTTTCAATTAATTATAGCAAGGAAAAAGAGAACTCAAATAATATATTAGTCTAATTTTGTATTACACTTTGTAAATTCAAAGTTCAATCTTATAAGTGATTTAACAACTCATTTTTTTCTTCATATATATTTACTTCAGATGTCCGATATTTAATCATTGATAATGAGTTGACTCACACACCGATAGATCGTAAGTTCAACTCCCACGGATGATGTGAGGATCCCCTTGATGGATGATTTGTAAGTACCTCTATAAGCGCGTTATTTGATCCTTGATGTCTGTCTTACCATGGTGAGCCCCCAAAGCCAAACTCACATAAACTTTTTCACAATAAAGAAATTATTATCTATTAAAAAAAGTTTATCGATATGAATTTTTATGCAAATAAATATCTATGCAATTTGTGTAAATATTAATTTAATGGATCTAAATATTAGAGTTAAAAACATCTAAATACTTACATGGGTTGCCATTAGCAAATGAATAATCTTTTACTCTGCCACGAAAAAAATTAATATTCAATACAGGTATATAAAATAAGAAAAAGAAGATAAAAATTATCATACAAATTTGAAGAGTAGCACAAAAGTGAAGATATGAAACTAAAGTGCGATATTTATACTCACCTAGAGCAAGAGCGAGTAAATGAATAAAAATTAATAAAATTATAACAGAAAAATTTATTGTTAAATGATATTAATAGAGTTATTAGGGGAGTAGTTTAAAGGTTGATAAATTTTTTTTTTATAAATATAAATGACAATAATAATTTTTTAAATTGTAACGGTTCAATTTATTAATTATTTGGTTATATAATTTTTAATATACCATTCAATTAAAATAAATGTCTCGTTTTATATTACTTAAATCCATTATAATAAAAAAATTTCATTAATTTGTTCTTTTGTTATAAAATGTATAATAGACCTATAAGTTATGAGAATGAGATGATAATGAAATTGTTACATAAATTATTTATTTAATGGTGATTTTGTTGTATAAAAAAAATTCATAAATTTAATATTTATTTTATTCATAATTTAAGGAACTATTAAATATTCTAATGATATAGGAGAATTCTTGTTTAGAATAAATTTAAGAAACTATTAAATATTCTAATGATATTAGGATAATTCTTGTACAAAATAATTTGTAGGAGTTGTATCCTTAGACATTAAATTAAGTTAATAAAAAATTTAGAAATTAAATTGAGAAACTTCATGTCGTTAAATGAGATTTTAATGGGATATAATTCACAAATTTAATAAATAAATTTAATGACAATTAAAATATTAAATGAATTAATTGGTTAGAAGTATAGATAGTGTAACAACAAAATTTTTGAAATTAACGTATATAATGATAATTTTCCATTTTAAAAAAAATTTTAATAATTATAAATTTTTTTAAATAATATTTTTATTTTATATTAATAAAGAATTAAAATAAAATGCCTATAAACTTTAAAATACCATATCACTTGATCTTTTGTTCCATTTTTAAGTTTTCAATTTATTGATATTCTATTTTTTTCAATTCTTTAAAAATTCAAAGTTAAGTTTTTTTTTTGTTTAAACAAAGTTGATATTGATATTGTTCCTTGCATCGAATTCCATTTGGTTAATGATATTAATGTTTAAGAAATAAAACAGAAAATTAGTGACAATAATTTTTTTATTAAACTGCATTGAAAATGGCAATTATATTACATGTCAATTCAATAACTAATAGTAAAGTTATTATATTTATATTATTATTATTAATGGTATTATTATTATATTTATTCTTAATGTAGGGTTAAATTAGTAAAGTTAAAATTAGGGTGTGAGGTCAAATTAGTAAAATTACAATTAGGGTTTAAGCTTAAAGTTGCTATCAGGTTGACATGTGGCTAGGGTTGCCATCATGACAACCTTGCATTTATATTTATATATATATATATATATATATATATATATATATATATATATATATATATATATATATATATATATATATATATATATATATATATATATATATTAAGATTAAGATATGTATTGCATAAAAATTAAATTAATCCATTAGGTGTCACATTATTACATTTATATTTCTAAAACTTTAGTAATGTACCAAATGGAGAATGGAGAAAATGAAGAAGATATTGACTCCTTACAATCATAGTTTTAAAAATCAGACTGGACCGGCCGGTCGGACCGGTCGAACCGGGAACCGGTCAGATAACTGGTCTGGTTCAATAGTTGGATCAGAAATGTCATTGAACCGGTGCGAATTGGTCAAACCGGTGTAAACCGGAAAAATCAGCGGTTTTTCTGAACCGACAGTTTAAATGTATTTTTTTAATTTTTCTATTTTTTTATTTTAAAAAATTAAACAACATCATTTTAATTATTTTAATGAAAAATTAAAGTAAAAAATAAAATAAATAAAATAAAATAAAAATAAAATAAAAAAATTACATATACTGTTGGTTTTGTTATCATATGATTTTGCCATTGAAGAAGAAGATCTCAACATTGAAACAATTTTTTTCTTTTTTTAAATTAAATTTAGACAATGAAATTATTTTGTTATAAATTATTCAATTATATTATATTGCGATTAAAATTTATTTGCAATTATACATTTTAATTTTGTACTATTTTATTATTGTGATACCTATATTTAAAATTTGAATTTAAATTATAAACTTGTGATATGATATTTTCAAAAAATTTAAGTGCTAGTTTTATTTTGTAGAGATTGAATCGTCCGGTTCGACAGGTTTTATACCTATATAATTTTGTTATAACGACCGGTCTATTCAACCGAGTTATCCAATTTAACCCAATTTAGTCATGCGGTTCGACCACTGACCCAGTGGTTCGACCAATAAACCAATGACCTAATACCTTAACCGATTTAATGTTCGATCCAGTTTTTAAAACACTGCATACAATTATGTTCATAAGACAAGGATTTATGTTACTTTTTATCCAAAAGTATGTCTGATTCAACTTTCTTTCCAATTAACGTTTCTAAGCGTGGGTCCCACTCAAATCAAGCTTTGGGGAGCATCCAAACGAAAGAAGACCCACATTCCAAGTAATTTTCCATTATATGAGCTTCCATCCCTCCACCTTCTCTTGAAACAAACAAAGTAAAAGTCCAGAACTCCCAAATCTATTAAAATAGTTTAGCATAAACCCTAAAAAGCGTAGATTTAAATCTGCTGTCTTTTCTGATTTGAGTTCCAGTTTCATTGCACAGCTTCTGCAACTCAAATCAACAATCTCGCTTGCAAGGTATTTCCTATTTCTCCATTCATTTTACCTTTCCAATTCAAATCCACAAATCCACTTTCTAGGGTTCCGATTGGTTTTTTCCTCTTCTGATTAGGTAATGTCTAATTCCGTGACGAAGAAAGTTAGTGATGATGTACACAGAGACATGCTCAGCGATTTACCCGATTCCGTTATCCTTCACATACTCTCTTTTTTGATGACCAAACACGCCATTAGAACATGCATTTTATCTTCAAGATGGAAGCATCTCTGGAAATGTCTTCCTTCTCTTATACTTCGTAGATCAGATTTTGCATGTAAAGAAATTTTCATGGAATTCATGTATAAGGTTTTATCTCTTCGCGATTCCTCTGTGTCTTTGCACACTCTCGACTTTGAGGGTATATCTCATCTCTTGGAGCCTCACATACTTGAATGGATTGTGAATTATGCTATTTCACACAATGTTCAACGCTTACAATTTAATGTAACTAGTATCGTTGAACAATTTCCTCTTACCTTATTATCATCGCAGACTTTAACACATCTTAACCTTACTTTAACACATCTTTACTATTCAGTTTGTTATGATTGTGGAAGCCTGTTTCCAAAATCTCTCAATTTGCCAGCATTATCTACCTTGGAACTAGGCAATTTTACATTTTCTAAAGGCTCTGAACCATTTTCAACCTTTAGTAAGTTGAAAAATTTGCTCATTTCTGATTGCCACGTGGAAGGTGCAGGAACCCTCTTCATATCAAGCGCAACCCTCGTCAATTTTACGATGCACGCTGAGTCAGACGAAGACAACCAATATAAAATTGATCTTTGCACTCCAAGTCTTTGTACATTTGCTTTTCGTGGTATTCCTTATCAGGAGATCTCTTGGAGCAATATTTCTTCACTTAAACATGTAGATATTGACGCACAACTATTTCCATATACTTGTTCTGGACCTCCTTTGTTTCTGTTCAATTGGCTCTCTGAGTTTGGTAATATAAAATCATTGACAGTCACCACAAATACTCTCCAGGTACATTTTAGCTTACATCTTTTAAGGCTGTGTTTTTAATTTCTTCTAAATTTCATAAAAAATTATTTGACTTGCATTAGACTAAATAATCTGCTTGCATCCCTCCTTGCGCAGTCTCTCACCTTAGTTCCTGATCTGTTGGAGTTTAAGATTCCTTTCATGGGTAAATTGAAGTTTTTGAAAGTGAAAATTGAGGAAATTGAATATGATCTTCACATGATGTTGTGCGATGACAAGTTACAGAACGTTAAGTCAGAGGAAGAAGCTGCCAGGATACAGAAAGCATTTGATTCAGGATTGGAACCGTCTCCGCTCGTACCTGATGGAATTGTGGACTTCTTGCTTCAAAATTCACCCTCAGCTGAAGTTGACTTGGTTGATTGCAGAGAAAACCCTTTTAGACAGAGATTATAATTGGTTTGTTTTAATTTTTCATTCCTTCTATGTATATGTTTATTAATATATCTTTGGTTATAACTAGTTACTATTAGTGGATAAGCATTAGCTCAGCTGATTTGTATGCATTTTAAGTCACATATATGACCATTTTGATTTATTATCTAGCAGTCAGCTTTATTGTCATGATCATACATGTATCCTGACTCTGGCATTCACAACTGGCTCCACTGTGTTTGGTTCTCACTCAGTGTTCATGTTGACTGTGCTCCCACTTGAACTTGTGAAACTTTATTGTTATATTTGGTAATGCAAATGCATGAGTCGTGGAGTTAACGCAAGTCTCTATGAGGCTCATTTGACATATTTTTGCTTCATACCTTATTTGACCTGCAGGTACCTGCCAGGTTGTTATAATCTTTCAGACAAAGTATGTCCTTATTGGAAAACTCCTTATAGAAGATATTAAGCGATCCATTATATCAAGGGCTATAGACATTGGTCCCTTTGTCGGAAATTACTCATGTCGCTCTAGAAGCAATGATACAAGATAATTAAGAAAGTTGGGTAATGAGTTGTGTTATTAACGATTGGAGAGTTCGAAGAAGCTCTGCAATATCCATACTAGTTTACTGCCAATTTTTTTTATGTATGTTTATGTTATATAACGATCTTTCCCGAGTTTGTTGGCTGTTCATTGAGATCAAAGCCTCGTTAATTTGATCATACAAAGGATTAACGCTAATTTGATCATTTGGTTTGCAGGCTATTTTGAATATATGTTTGGTGATGCGGTAGTTTCACATTTCCAAGGTTGTTTCAATTAGGATTTAAATCCGGGTACTCGTAATCAATTTGTAGGTTTAGCTATAGTGACCTAGAGATAAAAAGTAATTTTAAAAGGACATATGCAAGAAAAATGATGTCAATTTAAAAAAATTTGAATGATATGTTATAAGATTTAAATAAAAGGTTATTGTTATTGTGATCTTATTTTATGTTACACAATTAACAATGTATAAGATATATTGTAGATTTATTAGAACATAATCTAAGTATAACTTATATTAATACTTAGTTTATATTTCAAAGAAGTCTTAATAATTAAGAGCATGTTAGAAAATCAATAAAACGTTATTACGTATAAAACATTCTATATCAATCAAGTGTTGATGTTAATCATGTTGCATTAGTCCATTTTATGATATTACGCATAACTTATTGAATTAAGCAAATAGTTTGTTTATATCATAATGCTACTTATATATATCACACATATTTTAAAGACAACTAACATAATGAAATGGAAATCTTGCATTCATAATAATATGACCACATGAAATAGGATACTGAGCATTCAATTACAATGTGATTCAGCATATCAGAAAGGAAAATAGATCCATCTAACAACCTAAATTAAAACAAAAATTAACATAAGAAGATCATGCACCAGACAATGATAAGTAGTCGTTGCATGGGACTATCCTTGACTTGAGGTTAAACCGGACAAATATAGAGAGATAACCATTTTTGCTGCAGAAATTGGTGTGGGCTGCCCTCTCTTCTCAATAGCGCTTGCAGGGCTTCCATGAACTCGATGAAGTTCGTCCATAGTTGCTTCGAGTTTATTACGTGTGCTGGGAAATCAGCTAGCTGGTTATGGACAAAAGGCCAGATGGGTTTGTTTAGTGCGACGTAAGAGCCGAGATTGAATGTGTGAGATGTGTTTCCTGTTGGTTATGTCAGATGGATTTTTGAGGATTGACTGATGGAAATGTTACATGAGAACTGGGGAGTCAGATGAAGGACTCCTATCCGAGACTTTTCACTTGAAGTATGTTTTCGAGGACGAAAAATCTTTTAGTGGGGGAGAGTTGTAACACCCCATATTTTACATTTATTAATTTAATGGGAGTTTAAATTAATTTCTTGGATTATTGGCATTTTTAATTGGAATTAAGTTGGAAATTGTGTAAAATAAGCTATTGGGCCAAGTTGTGGTTAGTAATGGAGGGGGTGTAAGTGATAAGCCTTATTACTAAAGTTATTTTGCTTTATTTTTCATAAAATAAGAAAAAGAAGAAAATTGGAAAATAGAGGAAGAAAACCTAAGAGGGAGAGAAGAAGAACTCATGGGCAAAAGCTATTTTCGCAAGGTTCTCGATGAGGGAGATAAGCAAGTTTGAAGATTGGGAATTCTTGCTGAAAATGAAGAAAAGAGGCTTACGGGTTTGATGGAGAAGAAGGGGAAAAGTCCAAATTCTTGGCTAAGGTAAGGGGGGACTCTTCTGATTAACATCTATTATCGGGTTATGGATAATAGGACTGATATAGATATATTATTTCATGTCAATTGAGTCGTATGATAGAGTTGGGATTTTGGGGATGATTGTTGATAATTATCTATTTTGATGAATTCCATGAATTTGGTGTTGTATGATGTTTGATGATGCATAATATATGTTATATGTGTGTATGATGTATGTTGTGTGGCTATTTTGTGGTGTTTTATCAACTTGAATCGATTTGGTCGAGGTTGAGGGATTTGGGATTCAGGTTCGTATGCTGTCAATTGTGATTGAGATCTCTGATTTTTGCCAGTTCGCACCGCGAAGGTATGTTGGCGCCGCGAAGGCGTAGTTCTTTTCTCGTTTCGCGCCGCATCCTTTTTTTGCGCCGCGAAGGCGTCGTTTCCTGGCAGCGCGTCGCGAACATTGTGTGGCGCCGCGTGCTGCTAGTAATTTTTGAAAAGTTTAAAGATGCATAACTTTCGAACCGTTGGCCTGTTTTAAGTGCCGTTTCGAGCAGGATGAAGCTTATGAAATGTTCTTTTTGTTATAATAATAAAATGAGTAGCATCTTGAATTTATTTTATCAACATTTGCTTGTTTTGATGCATGATGTGTTGTGGGTATATATGATAAGATGTAACGATACAAGCTATGTTTAAAACATGATTCATGTGATGATTTGTTTGTTGGTATGATGAATCTTATGAGATAGTTTTGTGATGATGTGAGTATGATGTGAATATCTTGTTTGTTGGATGGATGATGTATTGTTGACATATATGATGAAATGTGACAATATAAGATGTTGTTTTGAAAAACATTATGATGTGATGATTTGTTGAGAATTATATGATGATTGCTTTGTTTGGAATGATGTGGATACATGTATGTTGTTTCTTATTAACGACGATGATTGATGTGGAAACATGTATGTTCTTTAATGATGATAATGATGATTGATTTTATTTGAATGATGCTAATGTATATAAATATACTTTGATGATGATGATGATGATGATGATGATGAAATGAGTATTTGAAGATGTTACTCATTAGGCTTGACGATGGTATAAGTATGTTCATGTATGTTTGCATTCATTCATATTCATTGATGATGGTGTATCCATGATGATGTGTTGGATCAGTGAAGGGCATGATTCCCATTGTGTGGAATCTGTGCTGGCAGGGCCGTATCTTGATGATGTTGGATCGGTCATGGGTTATTCCCATTTGATGATGTTGGTACCACATGCATAGTGTCAGTTGCATTCATATGCATGACTTTTATAACATGATTGGATGTATTCCAGTGTTATAAATATTGATGATGTGTTGGTTGATTGTTTTGTGATGATGAAACTTGTCTGGATGTCTGTTTATGAAGCAATTTGGTGAATGATGTAACTATGATGTGTTATTATTTATGATTCAATAACATTTGTTAATTTGAATGAGACTCACCCTTACTGTTGACATTTTCAGATTGGCGAGTAGCGGCTTTTGGCTTTGGTGAGGATAGCTCATAGGCCAGTTTGTTTAAGTATAGCGTCGGTGTCATGCTCTGATATTGTAACACTGGGGAATGCTAGTTTAGAGTCTATGATGTTACTCTATTGTGTTGCTATTGCATTAATTTTGTGGGATATTGCATAGATGATGTTATGCTTATCCGTATGATGAATATTCCGTTGTGTAAAAACATGATTTTGTTAAATTGATGATTCGTTCCTAAGTGAAGCATGACAATTGATTTATGATAAATCGTTTTAAATTGAATTGTGGCACCCTTGTTTTCATGTTTTACTCTGAATTATTTTATTAATTTCCGCGGGGTTTAGAAGGGTGTTACACTGTACAGAGAGTAAATGATATTAAAGAAGTATGTTATGTGTTAGATTAATGTTTTTTTACATTATTTATATTCAAGTTGTACATGTTTTTTTTTTTCCTTTCATAGTTGCCTTTCATTTCTTATTAGTTTGTGAAGCGTACCAATTTCAACTCAAACAACTTTACGAAAGAAGCGGGTTTAAATGTTATAAAGGAGCCAGGCATTGTTGATGCGCGCATTTTGTCTCCTCCAACGGTATAAATAGTATATAAATTGCTCTGATATTGTAACACTGGGGAATGCTAGTTTAGAGTCTATGATGTTACTCTATTGTGTTGCTATTGCATTAATTTTGTGGGATATTGCATAGATGATGTTATGCTTATCCGTATGATGAATATTCCGTTGTGTAAAAACATGATTTTGTTAAATTGATGATTCGTTCCTAAGTGAAGCATGACAATTGATTTATGATAAATCGTTTTAAATTGAATTGTGGCACCCTTGTTTTCATGTTTTACTCTGAATTATTTTATTAATTTCCGCGGGGTTTAGAAGGGTGTTACACTGTACAGAGAGTAAATGATATTAAAGAAGTATGTTATGTGTTAGATTAATGTTTTTTTACATTATTTATATTCAAGTTGTACATGTTTTTTTTTTTCCTTTCATAGTTGCCTTTCATTTCTTATTAGTTTGTGAAGCGTACCAATTTCAACTCAAACAACTTTACGAAAGAAGCGGGTTTAAATGTTATAAAGGAGCCAGGCATTGTTGATGCGCGCATTTTGTCTCCTCCAACGGTATAAATAGTATATAAATTTTGGCAAATTATGTGCATGCGTTATTAAATTTAATTGTCTTCTTACCACAGCTTAAATTTAATGGAATTGGGGAGAACTCAATAGTTTACCCTAGTATGGGTCAGTGGAGTCTGATTAATAAGGTGTGAATTGACAAGAAAGCTTTTATTCTTCGCTCTCCACTCACTATACTTTACATTATATATATACTAATAGTGTTAAACTATTGTTTTTTAGAGATGCTATGAAGCTGGCAATGTGAAACATTGGAGTTGTATTTCCTTTTTTGATAAAGTGAACCCTACTACTTTTTGTTTCAAATTGATTGAAATGTGTGAAAGCAAGGGAATGGTATGTTGTTTGTTTGTATCTTTTTATGAGATAATTATATATATGTTCCCTGATTTTTTTTGACAAGTTTTATCTTTTTCGAGCTTGTAACAGACATTCAACCGAAAGCCTTTAGTACCAATAACCATGGTGAACTCAAGTCAATTTGAGAGTCATCTTGTTGAATTTGACAAAAATTGTAAGGAAACACTTGCTAAAACAAAGCAGGTGGGACAACTACAATTGTTCATCATATGGTAAGTTTTCTTTTCTAAATAATATGGTATGGCTGTATGTATTATGTTGAATCAATTTGTTTATAATGCAGATAGAGTGAAGCGTGTATGTGAGACTGAATTAGGTATAATTTCTCAATGCTGTCAACCGCAAAAAGCCGCCCGGATGAATCCACAATATCTTGAAAGTTTGGCGTTAAAGATCAACGTCAAGGTTGAATTGTTTACTAATGTTCACTTGTTTTGCTGCTTGATTTTATTTTTCTAGGTTTTAAACATGTTTTTCTTGATATATGTAGAATAAAATTTAGGTTTTAAGTTAAAATAATGATATATAAAAAGTTTTAATATAGGTCAAGAACACAATCGTAAAATAGGGCCAAGTAGTATAAATACAAATGTAAAATTTTAGATATAACTGCTAAATTTGAAATGATTTATTTTTTTAAATTGAATAATAGTCATATAGATTTAACTATTTAATAATCATAGACAAAGAAGAAAAATATAATTTTGAGATGGAGAAAAAATTAATATTTAAAAATAAAGATTTTGTCTCTTAAATTAAAATGATGATTGATTAAACTAAAATAAATATTGTCTTGTTAGTGGCCCGTGAGATAAATACATTTTTAATGTTATTAAAATTAAAAAAATACATTATACTATCATGCAATTGATATGATATAAAAATTATTTAAATACAAATAAATTTTAAATGAATGACTTAATTATTAAATAATTATACAAAGAAAAAAATTGATCCATGAGACAGAAAGAGAATAAAAGTTTTTTAACATTTGAAAAAATAAATAAAAAATGTATTTTGATAGTAACCCGTAAAATACAATCTAATAACATGTAAATTTAAAATAAATGACTTAATTATAAATAAGTAATAATCATAAAAATTTGACTATATTAAATAACCATATAAAAAAAGAACATGTGAGTTGAAAAAAAAAATGAAATTTAACAAATACAAATAGATAAAAATGTAAAAGTATCATTTCTTTTTAAAAAGCATCTAGAATGACAATAATTATGTATTAAAGAGAGAGTAAAGAGAAAGGAAAAATAGAGAGAGAAATGAGGTAGTGTATTATGTTGTAGAAAATATGTGGATCAATAAAAGTGAGACATTTGGTGCAAGAAATCAAAAAGATGAAAAAGTATTGTTAGTTACCAAAATATCCAAATTAAATTATAGTATAAATTATTTTTTAAGAAAAGACAATTTAAGAAATTTGGTTAATCTCTTAATATATGTTAGATAGTAGATATTACAGAACTAATAACGTATAAGATATATCGTAGATTTATTAGAACATAATCTAAGTATAACTTATATTAATACTTAGTTTATATTTCAAAGAAGTGTTAATAATTAAGAGCATGTTAGAAAATCAATAAAATGCTATTGCGTATAAAACATTCTATAAACCCTTTTTATATCAATCATGTTGCATTACTCCATTTTATATGATATTACATATAACTTATTGAATTAAGCAAATAATTTATTTATATCATAATGCAACTTATATATATCACACATATTTTAAAGACAACTAACCTAATGAAATGGAAATCTTGCATTCATAATAATATGACCACATGAAATAGGATAGTAAACATTCAATTACAATGTGATTCAGCATAACAGAAAGGAAAATAGATCCATCTAACAACCTAGATTAAAACAAAAATTAACATAAGAAGATCATGCACCAGACAATGAGTAGTCGTTGCATGGGACTATCCTTGACTTGAGGTTAAACCGGACAAATATAGAGAGATAACCATTTTTGCTGCAGAAGTTGGTGTGGGCTGCCCTCTCTTCTCAATAACGCTTGCAGGGCTTCCATGAACTCGATGAAGTTCGTCCATAGTTGCTTCGAGTTTATTACGTGTGCTGGGAAATCAGCTAGCTGGTTATGGACAAAAGGCCAGATGAGTTTGTTTAGTTTTTGGAGAAGTGCATTTGCATGTTAATGAATGTGAATGTAAAAAAAATGATATGCTAAATGATTCTTATGGGCGTGAAAATTCATGTAATGCATGGATGCGATGCACTATCATGTGTCGGCTTTAGAAATTACGGATTTGGAATCGTATGGGTAATTGGAAAACAGAACAACCTATATGGATAGATCACAAGGCTAGCTCTAGGGTTTTTGTTAGCTTAAGAACATACCTAAAGTCATTGACTTCATTTGGAATTTCTCCCTAAGGATAGGCTCACCAATTTATAGTGAAATCTCAAAGGATCATCCTTAGGCGGAGGACTTAGTGAGATGTACATCTCATAGGCCATACTACAGGGTTTCCATGTTCGTCATTTGGTATGGGTCCTAAGAGTAAGAAGGGTCTCCAAAGTCATAGATGTGAAGTCAAGACTCTCCATCTATTTTGTTTTGATGAAGACAAAGTAATAATCAAAAAGGGGGAGAATGTGAAGTCAAGACTCTCCATCTATTTTGTTTTGATGAAGACAAAGTAATAATCAAAAGATCATGTCAAAAAGTATGGAAAAAGCCTCAAGTGAATTTAATCAAATCAAGTACTCAAGATTCATCATGCGTAAAAGCTAGCATCAAAGAATTCAAGAATTATATTTTGAAGAATAGCATTGATCTTGATTTATTAAGGTATAAGCATGCAATTTATATTGATAACTTAGTGCTCAATATTCTCCTAAATATTTAGTTGCATGCATGGTCCTTTTGGTTAAAATATCAATCTTTTCCTATATTTCAAATCAAAGTTGTTTGCTGTCAGGAAACTGATTTCCTGTATTTGGAAACAGATTTCCTGAACTGGAAACAAATTTCCTGTATTTGGAAACAGATTTCCAGAACTGTTTTTTAACATGGAAATCGATTTCCTATATGGGTAAATCGATTTCCAGTGTCAGTTTTTGAATTTTTAGACACAACGCTTCAGGGAAATCGATTTCCTATAATGGTAAATCGATTTCCAGCGTACCAGAGTCAAAAAACAGTATGTTTCAAATCTGAACGTGAACCATTTTAATACCATCAATCTTTGCACCTTTTCATTGAATCATACTCATTCCTAGGGGTGTTAAGACACTATATATACTCTATATTTTCTTATTTGAATCTCACCTCTTTCATTACAATTTACCACCTTTTTGATCATATATTTTCATCATGTATTTTCATACAAGTATTTCATACTTGAACTTTCATTGAAACTTTTTCTACACATTGTTAGAAAAGTTTCTCATTCATACATAAACACTTGAGCACTATTATATCATTGTAAATTGTCTTGACTTGAAAGAGAAGATCAATCTTATAGATTGATATATGTTCATTAACATTTCTACTCAAATATATTCATTATTATTGACTTGCTATTCAGGATTGTTGAAAGCAAGGGTTATTGATTAGTGAGAGGATTGTTCTCATAATCAAGATAGTAAATCCAAGAGGATTGTTCTTGGTGGTTGAGATCTTGTTGTCCAGGATTGTTGGAAACAAGTTAGTGAAAAATCCAAGAGGATTGTTCTTGGTGGTTTTGTTAGAAGATTGTAGGAGGAGTCTTGTGTAGGCTTGTACAAAGATCTAACAATAGTAAAATCTCTTTCATGTTGAAAGGGGACTAGAGTACTCTCGGATTGTGAGGGGAACCAGTATATATCGTTGTGTTCTTTACTTTTCCGCAATTTACCGCTTTCATCACTATTATCAAGAAAAGAAAAGAACCATTCAAAAAACTTTAAACACTTAACCAAAAATTATTAGAAGTATTCTCTGAAAACCGGATAAATCTTTGAAAACCTAATTCACCCCCCTCTTAGGCGCACTCTTAAACTTACAATTGGTATCAGAGCAGGTTATAGGTAACCTGTTCCTAAAGATCCAGAATGGCTTCCGCAAATCAAAATCCAGTTTTTAGAGATGGTGGTAGTAACAACAAGCCTCCATTATTTTGTGGTGAATACTTTGACTTTTGGAAAATCCGAATGACAAAAACTTCAAAGTTCATCAAAGATGAATGCTTAATAGAAGACGAAGTCACACATGGGGTTAAAACTTAAAGATTCAAAGAGAACTCGACATTATTTGGATAAGCATGATGTGTGAATTTTCAAATCTTCTAACATGTGAAGTTATCATATACGGTACATGCTATCATTTTACTTTAACTTCTTCATTTTTATCTTCACAATTTCATTTGTGAAATCATAATTTTGCATTGTATATTGTGTTTCGTTATTTTTAATTTATCCTCACATACTGCTTAAAAATATTATTTTGAGGTTATATATTATTCCATAAGTGTTTTTATAATAGTTTCAAAGTTACAAAGCTGCTGTTTCAGTAATTTTGGGCAAAAAATATCATGGAAATCGATTTACCCTCACAGGAGATCGATTTCCTTCAGCGAAAATCTCTTTGATTTGATTCTGGAATGCTGTCTGCGAAGCTGGAAATCGATTCCTCCACAAAGGAAATCGATTTCCGTTACCCATCACAGAAAAAGTGCTGTACGTATTTGTTCTCTTTTACTTATATTATTGTTCCTTTTTTTATTATATTATTCTTTTGGGTCAAACTAGCATTCACTTTCTCTTCCATTCTTCAACTACTCTCCTTGGTAAGATACAAGGTATTCAACACAATCTTCATTGCCCACTTAAATCTCTCCATCTCCCAATCCTATCTCCATTAAAACCCACTTATCCCAACTATTACAAAACCTTATTTTCTCTCCTTCTCACAAAATAAGTCATTCCAAAAAGTGCTTATTTTGTGAACCCTAACACCAAAACGAAAAATACTCCCTCACTCACAAATTCACCCCCCCTCTTAGGCGCACTCTTAAACTTACAATTGGCATCAGAGCAGGTTATAGGTAACCTGTTCCTAAAGATCCAGAATGGCTTCCGCAAATCAAAATCCAGTTTTTAGAGATGGTGGTAGTAACAACAAGCCTCCATTATTTTGTGGTGAATACTTTGACTTTTGGAAAATCCGAATGAAGGCTCACTTAGAAGCACAAGGAGAAGAAGTATGGGAAGCAGTCCAAAATGGTCCATTTGTTCCAACAACTGTTGTCGATGGTGTTGAATCAACAAAGCTTAAAGTTTCATGGAACGATGATGATAGAAAGAAGGTTCTTGCTGACAAAAAGGCGGTCAATCTTCTTCAAGGTGCTCTTAGTATGGATGAATTTTTCCGAGTATCGGCATGTACAACCGCAAAGGAAATATGGGATACTCTTGTAGAAACTCATGAAGGTACCACCGAAGTTAAAAGATCAAGATTGAATACCTTAAGTCAAGAATACGAACTGTTTAGAATGAAGCCTAGAGAAACTATTCTCGAATTGCAAAAACGATTCGTTCATTTGACAAATCACTTGAAGGCACTTGGTAAGACCCTCACTAGCGAAGAACTAAATCTAAAAGTGCTTAGATCTTTAACGAGAGAATGGCAACCGAAAGTAACGGCGATATCCGAGAAAAAGAATCTATCAAAGATGGCTTCTGCAACCTTGTTCGGTAAACTTCAAAAATATGAAACAGAACTCGGAAGACTTGAAACGCATGAAATTCAAATAAAAGATTCAAAAGATATTGCCTTGAAGACAAGAGTCAAGCATCATAGCAATCAAGAGGATGAATCCACTAGTGAAGAAGATAACGAGTTTATCAAAAAGTTTGAAAAATTTCTAAGAAAAGAAAAGAAAAAGGAGATCATTAAAGAGGAAGCACCAACAAGGGAGATTAAATGCTTTGAATGTGGAGAAAGAGGACATGTCAAAAGTGAATGCCCTAAACTTGAAAAGAAGGACAAATACTTCAAGAAAAATAAGGATAAAAAATCAAAGAAAGCATATGTAGCATGGGATGACAATGAAATAAGTTCATCTTCAGATGAAGAACATGTGAATCTTGCATTGGTAGCAACACACCATTCTGATGATGAAGACAATGAGGTTAGTAATGAATTTTCTCTTTTTGATAATGATGTTCAAAATGCTATAAATGAATTGTTAAATGAGTGCAAAATTCTCTATAAAACTATCTCATCTCAAAAGAAAATAATATCATCTTTAGAAGAGAAGGTTAAGATAATTGAAGAAGAACAAAAAGATGACAAAGAAAAAATAATTAGTGTTCAAGAAAATAGTGTTGCATGCAAGAATTGTGAATCACTCTCTTTTCAAATTGTTCAATTAAAAAGAGTCCTAGAAAGATATGAAAAGGGACAAATTGGTCTAGAAGGTATCCTTAGTCAACAAATATTCCCTAATGATAAAAGTGGTCTTGGATATGCAAAGTCTAAACCAAGTACTAGTAAAACTATCTTTGTGAAGGCAGGTGAACAATTCAACAAATTGGGTAAAGCACAAAAGGTTTATCACCATCCTAAAAGGTTTCCTAAAAAGAAACCATATGTTCCTAGATATAAAAGCAACTTTGAACCTACTTGTTTTTATTGTGGTATTATTGGTCACACACCCAATGCTTGTTATGTGAGGAACTTTAGTGTTCCTAATGGAAATTATGTATGGGTGAAGAAGGGAACTAACTATGATGGACCCAAAGCACATTGGGTACCAAATCAAACTTAATTTGTTTTGTAGGTTTGCTTGAGGACCACTTAAAATCTATGATGTTTTGTCAAAGTGGTGGTTCTAAGCATTTGATGGGAGACATAAACTAACTTTCAAATATAGTTTTAAAGTCCAAGGGTGATTTCACATGTGGAGAATACCTTAAAGGAAGAATTCTTGGCATTGACAAAGTTGGAGTACTAAATTTCATATCAATTGAAGATTTACTTTATGTTGAAAAACTAAAGCAAAATCTTCTAAACAAAAGCCAACTTTGTGACAAAGGTTTCAAAATCATTTTTCACAAAAGATGAATGTTTTGATAAAGTCACTCGTGAGGTAAAACTCATAGGTAAAGAAGTATTTTTGTTGTTCATAATTTATAATAATTTATCTTTTTCCCATCTTTTTTGATAATGACAAAGGGGGAGAAGATATTTGTGTATATGTGTATGCTTGCTTGTCTCTAACATTTGCAGCCACAAAGAAATAATATTCTCTATAAATCAAGGGAGAGCTTTGATCAAGGGGGAGTTATCAAATTTAGGGGGAGCATTCACATAAAGGCATTGCACTTCAAATTTCAATGGTTTGTCATCATCAAAAAGGGGGAGAATGTGAAGTCAAGACTCTCCATCTATTTTGTTTTGATGAAGACAAAGTAATAATCAAAAAGGGGGAGAATGTGAAGTCAAGACTCTCCATCTATTTTGTTTTGATGAAGACAAAGTAATAATCAAAAGATCATGTCAAAAAGTATGGAAAAAGCCTCAAGTGAATTTAATCAAATCAAGTACTCAAGATTCATCATGCGTAAAAGCTAGCATCAAAGAATTCAAGAATTATATTTTGAAGAATAGCATTGATCTTGATTTATTAAGGTATAAGCATGCAATTTATATTGATAACTTAGTGCTCAATATTCTCCTAAATATTTAGTTGCATGCATGGTCCTTTTGGTTAAAATATCAATCTTTTCCTATATTTCAAATCAAAGTTGTTTGCTGTCAGGAAACTGATTTCCTGTATTTGGAAACAGATTTCCTGAACTGGAAACAGATTTCCTGTATTTGGAAACAGATTTCCAGAACTGTTTTTTAACATGGAAATCGATTTCCTATATGGGTAAATCGATTTCCAGTGTCAGTTTTTGAATTTTTAGACACAACGCTTCAGGGAAATCGATTTCCTATAATGGTAAATCGATTTCCAGCGTACCAGAGTCAAAAAACAGTATGTTTCAAATCTGAACGTGAACCATTTTAATACCATCAATCTTTGAACCTTTTCATTGAATCATACTCATTCCTAGGGGTGTTAAGACACTATATATACTCTATATTTTCTTATTTGAATCTCACCTCTTTCATTACAATTTACCACCTTTTTGATCATATATTTTCATCATATATTTTCATACAAGTGTTTCATACTTGAACTTTCATTGAAACTTTTTCTACACATTGTTAGAAAAGTTTCTCATTCATACATAAACACTTGAGCACTATTATATCATTGTAAATTGTCTTGACTTGAAAGACAAGATCAATCTTATAGATTGATATATGTTCATTAACATTTCTACTCAAATATATTCATTATTATTGACTTGCTATTCAGGATTGTTGAAAGCAAGGGTTATTGATTAGTGAGAGGATTGTTCTCATAATCAAGATAGTAAATCCAAGAGGATTGTTCTTGGTGGTTGAGATCTTGTTGTCCAGGATTGTTGGAAACAAGTTAGTGAAAAATCCAAGAGGATTGTTCTTGGTGGTTTTGTTAGAAGATTGTAGGAGGAGTCTTGTGTAGGCTTGTACAAAGATCTAACAATAGTAAAATCTCTTTCATGTTGAAAGGGGACTGGAGTACTCTCGGATTGTGAGGGGAACCAGTATATATCGTTGTGTTCTTTACTTTTCCGCAATTTACCGCTTTCATCACTATTATCAAGAAAAGAAAAGAACCATTCAAAAAACTTTAAACACTTAACCAAAAATTATTAGAAGTATTCTCTAAAAACCGGATAAATCTTTGAAAACCTAATTCACCCCCCTCTTAGGCGCACTCTTAAACTTACAATTGGTATCAGAGCAGGTTATAGGTAACCTGTTCCTAAAGATCCAGAATGGCTTCCGCAAATCAAAATCCAGTTTTTAGAGATGGTGGTAGTAACAACAAGCCTCCATTATTTTGTGGTGAATACTTTGACTTTTGGAAAATCCGAATGACAAAAACTTCAAAGTTCATCAAAGATGAATGCTTAATAGAAGACGAAGTCACACATGGGGTTAAAACTTAAAGATTCAAAGAGAACTCGACATTATTTGGATAAGCATGATGTGTGAATTTTCAAATCTTCTAACATGTGAAGTTATCATATACGGTACATGCTATCATTTTACTTTAACTTCTTCATTTTTATCTTCACAATTTCATTTGTGAAATCATAATTTTGCATTGTATATTGTGTTTCGTTATTTTTAATTTATCCTCACATACTGCTTAAAAATATTATTTTGAGGTTATATATTATTCCATAAGTGTTTTTATAATAGTTTCAAAGTTACAAAGCTGCTGTTTCAGTAATTTTGGGCAAAAAATATCATGGAAATCGATTTACCCTCACAGGAGATCGATTTCCTTCAGCGAAAATCTCTTTGATTTGATTCTGGAATGCTGTCTGCGAAGCTGGAAATCGATTCCTCCACAAAGGAAATCGATTTCCGTTACCCATCACAGAAAAAGTGCTGTACGTATTTGTTCTCTTTTACTTATATTATTGTTCCTTTTTTTTATTATATTATTCTTTTGGGTCAAACTAGCATTCACTTTCTCTTCCATTCTTCAACTACTCTCCTTGGTAAGATACAAGGTATTCAACACAATCTTCATTGCCCACTTAAATCTCTCCATCTCCCAATCCTATCTCCATTAAAACCCACTTATCCCAACTATTACAAAACCTTATTTTCTCTCCTTCTCACAAAATAAGTCATTCCAAAAAGTGCTTATTTTGTGAACCCTAACACCAAAACGAAAAATACTCCCTCACTCACAAATTCACCCCCCTCTTAGGCGCACTCTTAAACTTACAATTGGCATCAGAGCAGGTTATAGGTAACCTGTTCCTAAAGATCCAGAATGGCTTCCGCAAATCAAAATCCAGTTTTTAGAGATGGTGGTAGTAACAACAAGCCTCCATTATTTTGTGGTGAATACTTTGACTTTTGGAAAATCCGAATGAAGGCTCACTTAGAAGCACAAGGAGAAGAAGTATGGGAAGCAGTCCAAAATGGTCCATTTGTTCCAACAACTGTTGTCGATGGTGTTGAATCAACAAAGCTTAAAGTTTCATGGAACGATGATGATAGAAAGAAGGTTCTTGCTGACAAAAAGGCGGTCAATCTTCTTCAAGGTGCTCTTAGTATGGATGAATTTTTCCGAGTATCGGCATGTACAACCGCAAAGGAAATATGGGATACTCTTGTAGAAACTCATGAAGGTACCACCGAAGTTAAAAGATCAAGATTGAATACCTTAAGTCAAGAATACAAACTGTTTAGAATGAAGCCTAGAGAAACTATTCTCGAATTGCAAAAACGATTCGTTCATTTGACAAATCACTTGAAGGCACTTGGTAAGACCCTCACTAGCGAAGAACTAAATCTAAAAGTGCTTAGATCTTTAACGAGAGAATGGCAACCGAAAGTAACGGCGATATCCGAGAAAAAGAATCTATCAAAGATGGCTTCTGCAACCTTGTTCGGTAAACTTCAAAAATATGAAACAGAACTCGGAAGACTTGAAACGCATGAAATTCAAATAAAAGATTCAAAAGATATTGCCTTGAAGACAAGAGTCAAGCATCATAGCAATCAAGAGGATGAATCCACTAGTGAAGAAGATAACGAGTTTATCAAAAAGTTTGAAAAATTTCTAAGAAAAGAAAAGAAAAAGGAGATCATTAAAGAGGAAGCACCAACAAGGGAGATTAAATGCTTTGAATGTGGAGAAAGAGGACATGTCAAAAGTGAATGCCCTAAACTTGAAAAGAAGGACAAATACTTCAAGAAAAATAAGGATAAAAAATCAAAGAAAGCATATGTAGCATGGGATGACAATGAAATAAGTTCATCTTCAGATGAAGAACATGTGAATCTTGCATTGGTAACAACACACCATTTTGATGATGAAGACAATGAGGTTAGTAATGAATTTTCTCTTTTTGATAATGATGTTCAAAATGCTATAAATGAATTGTTAAATGAGTGCAAAATTCTCTATAAAACTATCTCATCTCAAAAGAAAATAATATCATCTTTAGAAGAGAAGGTTAAGATAATTGAAGAAGAACAAAAAGATGACAAAGAAAAAATAATTAGTGTTCAAGAAAATAGTGTTGCATGCAAGAATTGTGAATCACTCTCTTTTCAAATTGTTCAATTAAAAAGAGTCCTAGAAAGATATGAAAAGGGACAAATTGGTCTAGAAGGTATCCTTAGTCAACAAAGATTCCCTAATGATAAAAGTGGTCTTGGATATGCAAAGTCTAAACCAAGTACTAGTAAAACTATCTTTGTGAAGGCAGGTGAACAATTCAACAAATTGGGTAAAGCACAAAAGGTTTATCACCATCCTAAAAGGTTTCCTAAAAAGAAACCATATGTTCCTAGATATAAAAGCAACTTTGAACCTACTTGTTTTTATTGTGGTATTATTGGTCACACACCCAATGCTTGTTATGTGAGGAACTTTAGTGTTCCTAATGGAAATTATGTATGGGTGAAGAAGGGAACTAACTATGATGGACCCAAAGCACATTGGGTACCAAATCAAACTTAATTTGTTTTGTAGGTTTGCTTGAGGACCACTTAAAATCTATGATGTTTTGTCAAAGTGGTGGTTCTAAGCATTTGATGGGAGACATAAACTAACTTTCAAATATAGTTTTAAAGTCCAAGGGTGATTTCACATGTGGAGAATACCTTAAAGGAAGAATTCTTGGCATTGACAAAGTTGGAGTACTAAATTTCATATCAATTGAAGATTTACTTTATGTTGAAAAACTAAAGCAAAATCTTCTAAACAAAAGCCAACTTTGTGACAAAGGTTTCAAAATCATTTTTCACAAAAGATGAATGTTTTGATAAAGTCACTCGTGAGGTAAAACTCATAGGTAAAGAAGTATTTTTGTTGTTCATAATTTATAATAATTTATCTTTTTCCCATCCTTTTTGATAATGACAAAGGGGGAGAAGATATTTGTGTATATGTGTATGCTTGCTTGTCTCTAACATTTGCAGCCACAAAGAAATAATATTCTCTATAAATCAAGGGAGAGCTTTGATCAAGGGGGAGTTATCAAATTTAGGGGGAGCATTCACATAAAGGCATTGCACTTCAAATTTCAATGGTTTGTCATCATCAAAAAGGGGGAGAATGTGAAGTCAAGACTCTCCATCTATTTTGTTTTGATGAAGACAAAGTAATAATCAAAAAGGGGGAGAATGTGAAGTCAAGACTCTCCATCTATTTTGTTTTGATGAAGACAAAGTAATAATCAAAAGATCATGTCAAAAAGTATGGAAAAAGCCTCAAGTGAATTTAATCAAATCAAGTACTCAAGATTCATCATGCGTAAAAGCTAGCATCAAAGAATTCAAGAATTATATTTTGAAGAATAGCATTGATCTTGATTTATTAAGGTATAAGCATGCAATTTATATTGATAACTTAGTGCTCAATATTCTCCTAAATATTTAGTTGCATGCATGGTCCTTTTGGTTAAAATATCAATCTTTTCCTATATTTCAAATCAAAGTTGTTTGCTGTCAGGAAACTGATTTCCTGTATTTGGAAACAGATTTCCTGAACTGGAAACAGATTTCCTGTATTTGGAAACAGATTTCCAGAACTGTTTTTTAACATGGAAATCGATTTCCTATATGGGTAAATCGATTTCCAGTGTCAGTTTTTGAATTTTTAGACACAACGCTTCAGGGAAATCGATTTCCTATAATGGTAAATCGATTTCCAGCGTACCAGAGTCAAAAAACAGTATGTTTCAAATCTGAACGTGAACCATTTTAATACCATCAATCTTTGAACCTTTTCATTGAATCATACTCATTCCTAGGGGTGTTAAGACACTATATATACTCTATATTTTCTTATTTGAATCTCACCTCTTTCATTACAATTTACCACCTTTTTGATCATATATTTTCATCATATATTTTCATACAAGTGTTTCATACTTGAACTTTCATTGAAACTTTTTCTACACATTGTTAGAAAAGTTTCTCATTCATACATAAACACTTGAGCACTATTATATCATTGTAAATTGTCTTGACTTGAAAGAGAAGATCAATCTTATAGATTGATATATGTTCATTAACATTTCTACTCAAATATATTCATTATTATTGACTTGCTATTCAGGATTGTTGAAAGCAAGGGTTATTGATTAGTGAGAGGATTGTTCTCATAATCAAGATAGTAAATCCAAGAGGATTGTTCTTGGTGGTTGAGATCTTGTTGTCCAGGATTGTTGGAAACAGGTTAGTGAAAAATCCAAGAGGATTGTTCTTGGTGGTTTTGTTAGAAGATTGTAGGAGGAGTCTTGTGTAGGCTTGTACAAAGATCTAACAATAGTAAAATCTCTTTCATGTTGAAAGGGGACTGGAGTACTCTCGGATTGTGAGGGGAACCAGTATATATCGTTGTGTTCTTTACTTTTCCGCAATTTACCGCTTTCATCACTATTATCAAGAAAAGAAAAGAACCATTCAAAAAACTTTAAACACTTAACCAAAAATTATTAGAAGTATTCTCTAAAAACCGGATAAATCTTTGAAAACCTAATTCACCCCCCCCCCTCTTAGGCGCACTCTTAAACTTACAATAGATCATGTTCTAAGTCTCGTCAAGAGGTTGGGCTAACCAATTCATGATGAAAGTTTCGGAAAAATCTACTCTAGTTGGAGTCTTCGTATATAACATGTTCGGATGTAAATCCATTTGAAATAATGTTCTTTCTAATCTTATATTTTTTTCTAAAGCTCGGGTGTAGAGCTTCCCTCGAATAATGTTCCCAAACCAACAACAGGTATATATAATAATAAAATAAAAATGATAAGAAGTAAACAATAAATAAAATAAATAATAAAATAAAAGCATCATAACACAAAAAAGCAAAAAAAAAAATTAAACTTAAAGCTAAAGAGACTAGGCTTGACTCTCCTTAGTAATCCCCAGCAAAGTCTCTTGCTGTCGTGGCCCAAAAACTATCCGAGCGTACTAACGCTCGAAATAACAACAAATTAGCCACCTACATTTTATTTTTAAAGGAAAATATCGATAAAACTCTTGAAGAAAAAATATGGTCGTCACAACCATTTTTAGGTTGGAAAGTTGGTTATGCGAGGGAAAGGTGTTAGCGCCCCCTCACATCGGCATTGGCTAATATGCATAAGGATTTTCCTTATGCACCATGCATAAGTCAATCTAAGCCATTGGATCATGTTTTTAATCCAATATTGAGTATTGAGTATTGAGTATTGAGTGGTGAGTATTGAGTTTTGAGTAGTGAGTGTTGAGTATTGAGTAATAACAATTGATCTTTAGAATTTGATCTAATGATCCAAGGGTCCATAATAATCTATGCACGGTGCATAGATTTTTATCTATGCACGGTAACTGCACCCCCTCACATCTATTGAACTCAAAGGAAACCTTCTATTTAGTTATAGGGAAAAGAGTGTTCAGCTTAAAAGTTTTTCGTTCTTTTCTGATTAGTACATTTTACAAAAAAACGGGTAAAAGTTAGCTTTTTAATTATCGTGTCTAGAGAGATGTTGAATCTCTCTCCCACGTATCCCCCGGTACAATATGGGGAACTCAAGGCCTCTTAGTTTGTGGTAAAAAATGTTCGTGTGTTGGTTGATTTTAATTATAAAAAAAGTTTAGTAGCATGCAAATACATGGAAGAGGTGAGCAGATGGTGCGTATGTCGGCATCGAATTTTGCATCGCAAGGGGAGTCGAGGCAGTCAGCAGAGGCATCTTCGTAATAGGAGCTGGCCGCGTCATAGGTGTGGAGTTTGATGGAAGCACGATCACGATTGTTGGTGGCTCGTTGTCTTATTTGTTCTCCTTTTTCTTGTGTTCTACTCTTCTTGCTCCTTTTGATTTTGAATGGTTTTAGCTATGTATTGAATTGGTTTACGTTTGATTTATGGTTGTTATGTATATTTGGTTAGTATGAGGTATAATTTTGTTTAAAGGATGGAAGTTTATGTTTGATGTTTATATTGTAATGATAATTTTAATGAACATTGGGATGTATGGTTGTTGGCTGGAGATTTCGTTTAAGAAGTTGACCTTCGAAGGTTTTGAGTTCGAAGAGTGATGGTTACTGAAGACCATCTTTGAAGATTTAAAAATGGCTACTGATGGCCATGCTTCAAGAAAGATGTCTAAGTTGGAACGAAGGAGAGAAGTATTAAAGCTAGCACGAAAGACACTTTTTGCCAAGACTTAGACATTTCGCGGAAAATTACATAAAGTACTGAAGCTTAATGTGTTTCCGCATCATTTTCGAATATAGCTATACTTCCACCCGTCGAAAAGGACTCGAGCGGGAAGATTTGAATTGCGAAACGGTTTCCATAAACTGCACATCAACATATGGCATCCCCAGAGTTCTCGTGGATAACGTGGCATTAGATTATTGTACGACCGTTAGGGTCGAATTTAGTATAAATAGGAGTCTTAATGATAGGATTTCGTGTGTTCATTTTGTACAAATTACTCACATATCGCTCAAGTATCAAGTGTTAAGAGAAAGAGTTCGCTGAGAAATGTACGTATGACACCACCGATTTGAATACATGTGTATTTACTTTTATCAAATATCTTTTGTTTTCCTTACTTCTTTTTCTCTGTTTAAACTTTTACTTTCGAAGTAATTTAATTTTCATGCACGTTAACTTTCTTGCAATTTACATTCTTGCACGTTAACTTTCTTGCAATTTACATTCTTGCACGTTAACTTTCTTGCAATTTACATTCTTGCACGTTAATTTTCTTACAATTTACATTCTCGCAATTTACATGTTTTTCTTATTACGATTTATGTTTCAAAATTACACTAACTTATGCAACCAGCGTTATATCAAATGATTAATCATTTGAACATAAGTTTCTTGAAATCAAAACAAACAGGTATGAACCAAATCACATCAATAAACCTTTTGTTTGACTATGTCCTAGGATCAATCTAGTCGATCCTGCGAGTAACCAAATCATATTTATTATAGTTTGGAAGACTAGCGGTTGTTTACCGGAAATCACCGTAAACAAATTGGCACACCCAGTGGGACAGTGTCAAACTAAGTGTTATTAATTGATTGTTTTGTTTTGTCTAGAAATTGTCAAGACCTTGTATAAACCTTAGGAACGGTAAATTAACCAACAGTGCAAATCTAGTTCCTAAACGAAGGTACAACAAGAAAATGGTCGTAGCGTCCAGTGCAGGGGGCGAAGAAAATCCCCCACAAGGATCAGGAACAGTAGCGCCAAACGCGACGAATGTTTCGACGTCCACTCAAGGAGCGCAGGCCATACCGGTTTCGGCAGGATCTGAACCAGCGGGTAGTTCGCAAGCCATGATTGGAAATACTTCCACATCAACTGGGACTATCCCAATGTCAGTATCGACTACCGCTCCTCCTTTTGTAAGCGCAAGCGAGATACCACCCGTATCGACGAACGCTGCAAATCATTTATCTACCCTAGGACCTTTATTCACTGTAGATGGTTGGAGACCAAATATGTCATACGGGATGCCATATTCGTATATGGCAGGACTACAAAGAGCATGACCTACATACGCTACAACCAACCCAGCGGCGTTTTCACCAAACATGGGTTCAATAGGTCGAAGTGCACACAATATTGGTGCGTCGACTCAGATTCCCCCTATGACCACTAGTATTCAAGCAGCATTCCGACAAGAAATGGATGCAAGCAACCAGGACATGGTAGGACTCCTTTCTAGAGAGTTAGGGACCATCTTTGATCCAATAGTAACAAGCATCACTAGATCTAGCCAGGATAGCGCAGAAACATACCAAAGGTTATCGTCACAATTGGGACGAATGGAGGATTTTTTAGGAGTCCCACAAGATAGACGAAGGAATAACCAGTCAATCTACCAAGAAGAAGATCCAATTATCCGACAAATTCGAAATACAGAACCCCCACCAAGGCCAAATCCAGTCGGACAGAACCCAGCGGTCGAATTGGGAACTCAAATCAAAACAACGGGGACTGGCCAACAAGCTATCCCTCGACAACAGCCCAGACTAGTTATGGTAGGGAGAGACAAACATCCTGACGATGTTGTCCACAGAGTCAGGAGAAATGATTTGGCAACAGAAAATAATCTTACTGCCATGATAGAAAGAATAATGGCTAATAACGGTTTAAATACTGGATTTCGACGTCCAAATTACACATCTCCCATACCTGAATACATCATGCAAAGTGAATTGCCAAGGGGAATTAAGGTACCCAAGTTCACCAAATTTGCAGGGGATACTAATGAATCAACGGTGGAGCATATAGCCAGATATTTAACAGAGGCAGGAACGTTAGCGGGGAACGAAGATCTAAGGATCAAGTATTTTCCTAGTTCATTAACGAAGAATGCTTTCATCTGGTTTACTACCCTACCCCCAAACTCCATAGATATATGGACACAACTAGAAAGATTGTTCCACGAACA
This sequence comes from Vicia villosa, assembly GCF_029867415.1. NCBI lineage: Eukaryota > Viridiplantae > Streptophyta > Magnoliopsida > Fabales > Fabaceae > Vicia > Vicia villosa. The sequence continues at coordinate 217,708,135 of NC_081182.1, read as the reverse complement.
ATTTTACATGGGTCAAACAAAGATAAGTTTGAAGGAATTGGCTAGTATTAAAAGGAAGTTCACAGATCCTATTGATGATTACCTAAACAGGTTTCGTTTGCTGAAATCGAGATGTTTCACAGTCGTCCCAGAACATGAATTAGTCGAAATAGCCGCTGGTGGTTTAGACTATTCGATTAGAAAGAAATTAGATACCCAATATTTAAGAGACATGGTCCAATTGGCAGATAGGGTTCGACAGGTCGAACGACTGAAAGCAGAGAAGGCTAAAGTGAACAAGAGTTACAAAAAAGAAAGGATATCCTATGTTGAAGTCGAAGACACTGATAGCGAAAACTTCGATGACCCATATGGCATAGAGGAAGTCGAAATAGATCTAGCTGAACTAAAAGAGGCACCGCCTTATGCTTGCAAATTACTTACCCCTGCCAACGGGAAGAATCCAGTAGAAAATGTTAAAAGCGATAGATTCCCTAAGAAAACTTATACATTCGACGTCACCAAGTGTGACGAAATATTCGATTTGCTAGTAAAAGATGGCCAAATGATAGTACCTCCTAACTCTAAAATTCCTCCGTTGGAACAATGGAAGAAGCGAGGCTTTTGTAAATATCATGGTTTTTTAGGCCATAAAACCTCACAATGTTTTCTTTTCAGGGATCTAATTCAGAATGCTCTCAAGGATGGTCGTTTGAAGTTTGCTGACAAGACCAAGAGCCATATGAAGGTCGATACCAACCCCTTGAACATTGCTGACACCAACCTGTGTGAGCCATGTGACATCAACATGGTGGAAGTGTCTGAAGTCGAATTTGCTGAACCAGAAATAAGGTCAAAGGGAACGCAGGCTACTGAAAGCCTAAATGATGACGCGGTCTTCAATACTGATGTTGAAGGATCTCTCGATCCAGAAATGACCGACAATCTGGAAGGAAAAACTAGTGAGGCCACTGAAGACCTCAGGATGAAACTCCAGCAGATTCAAATTTCTGAGGCCCCTCCAGCAGTTGTCAACATGGTAAATGCTAGAGGAATGGTTGACAAGGCAACAGGGAAATGTGGATATTTCACCAAAGGGCGAAACTTTGAAAGATTACCTTTGGAATTGCCACGAGAAGAATGGAGGAAAAATGCTGATATGCCCAAGATGTTTTATAATGCTGAATCGAAGAGTCCAAGCTAACTTCGAGAGGACTTTGAGAGAGAGATTGGAGCAGCCTTGGAGAGGGGGAAACCTACTGCTAAAAATATACCCAAGAACTGCAGAAAGTTTGGTGAGTTTCTTGGTCAGATGCCACAAAGCAAATACAGAAGTGGTGTTATGTCCCAGATGTGGAGCAGTGTATGATGAACTCCTAGCGCGTTCCCTCGAAAGGAGTTATTTTATCATGAATCGGGAAACCCAAGGTCTCCGTCTTAATTTATATATGTTCGACAATCGGACTTCATATAAGAGGCCTGACAGTCCTCACCCTAAGGCACGAAGGGTCACATTCAAAGTCCCTGCAGATACACCTAGGGACAGATGGGTGCAAGCTGGCACAAGAACCAATAAATGGCGAAGTTGGGAACAAGGAGGAAGAACAGTGATGGCTTATAGGAAGCAATTCCAGACCTCAAATCGAGAGATGCATAGGCTTGAGAATTACAAAGGCAGAAATCCTATGTCCAGATCCCAATGGAGGCGGCACCAGAGAATGAAGAAGGCCCAAAGAGAATACAAGCCAAGGGAGATTGGAGAGTCTAGTAGCAACCAAGTCCAACACCAGGGGACAAAGACAAGCAAACCTCCGGTAGAACGCAGACTCTTCGAAGCTGAAAATATTTTAGAAGAAGAAGAAAAGATGCGGTCCAATTCCTGGAAGGAAGAAGATAGAATGACAAATGATTTCGATTCGGATGGAGTATCATCTCTCAACTTGATATGCAACGTAGTGTCAGTCCTCCCCCACGAATTTAATCAAGAAACTGAAGTTGAGGAGTGTGAAGAATCTGACGTCGAAGAGATGACAAAACACAGACCTGTGTGTTACTATGTGCTAAACAACGGAGCAGTTGAGGAGCAGAATGCTTTCTTCGAAAGGCCTGACGAAGGTATGCGAAATCATTTGAAACCACTCTACATAAGGGCTAAGATTGAGAACGTTGGCATTAACAAAGTCCTGGTGGATGGAGGGGCAGCAGTAAATCTAATGCCCCAATACATGTTGAAGAGAATTGGGATGTTCGACAAAGATATAAAGCCTCATAACATGGTTTTGTCAAACTACGAAGGAAAAATTGGGCAGACTCTGGGAGTTGTTCAAGTAAATTTAACAGTGGGTTCCGTTACCAGACCAACTATGTTCATGGTAATACCAGCAAAAGCAAATTATAACCTCTTGTTAGGAAGGGAGTGGATCCACGGAGTCGCTGCGATGCCTTCAACTATGCACCAAAGAATAACCATTTGGAGGCAAGATGGCATAGTGGAGAACATCGAAGGAGACCAGAGTTATTATATGGCTGAAGTTAATCAAGTCAACAAAACTAGTTTCGATAGGAACCTGGGAAATATAGGACCTTGTCATGCTGCAGAAGATATATACACTTCAAACAAGAACGCGTTATATTATCTATCTTTACACCCAAATGGCTTCCAATGGAATAGAGAGATAATGGACGGCCCAGAGGAGGTCACATCAAGAGAGAATTATCCGACGGTACGGCCAACAGGCTGGGACGACGATGTTGATAATGTCTGAGTCCTCCTTCTTTGAGAAGATTTCGGCTTATATAGCCGAGAATAAAAGAAACACGGCTCTCGAAGCCGAGTTATCAAACATGACGGTAAATTCGGTTTCAGAAAACGAGGAGATATCAGATCCAAAGTTACATGCGTCCTCTCAATCTGTTGAAGATCCAGTTCGAATGGTAAACACCGCGGAGGAAGAACTTACCCAAAAATTGGATGCAATTTATGACGAAGAGCCTCTGGGATTCGAAAAAGATCCTATGGCCTCAAATATTAAAATGTTAGCCCAAGACCCACTTGAAGAAGTAAATCTCGAGGAAGGGGATCAGAAGAGGATAACGTATGTCAGTGCTAAGCTGGAACCAACTCTAAATTCTAAAGTCATTACGTTGCTGAAAGAAAACAAAGATTGTTTTGCATGGGATTACTACGAAATGCCTGGTTTGGGACGAGACTTAGTCGAACTAAAGTTACCAATCAAAGAAGGAAAAAAGCCTATTAAGCAAACTCCCAGAAGGTTTGCACCCGAGATCCATTCGAAGATTAAAGCAGAGGTAGAAAGACTCCTGCGCTGCAAATTCATCCAGACCACGAGGTATGTTGAATGGATTGCTAATATTGTGCCAGTTATTAAAAAGAATGGTTCTTTAAGAGTATGCATAGATTTTAGAGATCTGAATGCAGCAACACCTAAGGATGAGTATCCTATGCCTGTGGCAGAAATGCTGATAGATTCAGCAGCAGGATATGAGTATCTGAGTATGTTAGACGGATACTCTAGATATAACCAGATTTTCATTGCGGAAGAAGATGTAACCAAAACAGCTTTTCGTTGCCCAGGGGCAATAGGTACATATGAATGGGTAGTAATGCCTTTCGGCCTAAAAAATGCTGGGGCAACATATCAAAGAGCAATGAATTCTATATTTCATGACTTTATAGAAACATTTATGCAGGTATACATAGATGATATTGTGGTAAAATCTGTATCAGATTCCAATCATCTAGATCATCTGAGCCAATCATTCGAGAGAATGCGAAAACATGGCTTGAAGATGAATCCCCTTAAATGTGCTTTCTTCGTGCAGGCGGGAGACTTCCTAGGGTTTTTGGTCCATAAGAAAGGGATAGAAATTAACCAGAATAAGACAAAGGCCATTATGGAAACAAAACCTCCTTCCACGAAGAAGCAACTGCAGTCCTTATTGGGGAAGATAAACTTTTTGAGAAGATTCATCTCCAATTTAAGTGGACGCACACAAGCCTTTTCACCTTTGCTTCGACTCAAAGAAGGCAAGTTTGAATGGTTAGCTGAACATCAAGAAGCTTTCGAAAAGATTAAGCAATACTTGATGCATCCTCCAATATTGGCTCCTCCGAATGGAAAGAAGCACATGCGCTTGTATATTTCAGCTTCGGATAAAACAATAGGTAGCATGTTAGCTCAGGAGGATGAAAATGGCATCGAAAGAGCCATCTATTATCTAAGTAGAGTACTCAATGATGCATATACTAGGTATAGTGCAATAGAAAAACTCTGCCTTTGTTTATATTTCTCATGTATTAAACTCAAGTATTATATAAAGCCAGTTGATGTTTATGTTTCGTCCCATTGTGATGTTATTAAACACATGTTATCAAAGCCAATATTACATAGTCGAATTGGCAGATGGGCTTTGGCCCTAATTGAGTACTCTTTAACATTTCAACCCCTTAAGGCAATGAAGGGGCAAATTGTGGCAGATTTCATTGTTGATCATGCAGTGGTGGAAAGTTCTCAACAATACGTGGAACTGCCACCTTGGAAGTTATACTTTGATGGTTCAACTCACAAAGAAGGAATTGGCGTTGGAATATTGCTAATTTCTCCTGAAGGAATTCCAACAAAGCTTAAGTATAAAATCGAAGGCCCTTTATGTTCGAATAATGAAGCTGAATACGAGGCATTGATAGCCGGACTTGAAGCTTTGTTAGAATTGGGGGCAACCAGAGTCGAAATTAAAGGAGATTCCGAATTGGTGATTAAACAATTAACGAAAGAGTACAAGTGCATCAAAGAAAATTTGATCATGTACTTTATCATAGCAAATAGGTTGCTTAAAAAATTCGAATATGTGGATCTGAACCATGTCCCAAGATTGCATAATCAGGAAGCAAACGATTTGGCACAACTAGCCTCAGGATACAGGGTGTCGAAAAACAAATTCGAGGAATTAATCCAAGTAAGAGGCAGAGCAATGGCTACGAAACTTTTGCCAAGTGATTTGGAAAACTCACAAATCGGGTTTGCTAACAAAGAAGAATTCGAAGTTTTAAACATAGACTCGTTAGCAGACACAGACTGGAGAAGTCCAATTGTGAATTATTTGAAGGACCTTTCTTCAGACACTGATAGAAAGGTAAAATATCGTGCCCTATCATACTTTCTGATGGGAAATGAGTTGTTCAAAAAGACTCCTGAAGGTGTATTGCTAAAATGTTTGGGAGAAGCGGAAGCTTACTTTGCTCTCTCGAACGTGCATAGCGGAGCATGTGGTGCCCACCAAGCAGGGCACAAAATGAAATGGCTTCTATTTCGATACGGAATGTATTGGCCTTCCATGTTAAAAGACAGCATAGAGTTCGCCAAAGGGTGTCAAGAATGTCAAGAACATGCAGGTATTCAACATGCTCCCGCAAATGAACTAAGTTCAATAATAAAGCCTTGGCCCTTTAGAGGATGGGCGTTAGACCTAATTGGAGAAATTCATCCCAATTCATCTAGAGGTCAAAGATATATTTTAGTGGGAATCGACTATTTTACAAAATGGGTCGAAGCTATACCACTTGCAAATGTTGATCAAGAAGCCGTGATCGAGTTTATTCAAAAACATATTATATACAGATTCGGGATCCCAGAAAGTATAAACACAGATCAAGGATCAGTGTTTACCGGGCGAAAAATGCAAGATTTCGCCAAAGAGATAGGCTTCAAGTTGTTTACTTCTACACCTTACTATGCTCAGGCAAATGGACAAGTCGAAGCAGCAAACAAAATCATAATTGGTCTCATAAAGAAACATGTAGGGAAAAAACCTAAAAGTTGGCACAAAACTTTGGACCAAGCACTTTGGGCTTGTCGAACATCTCCGAAAGAAGCTACGAACACTACACCTTTTCAACTGACATTCGGATACGATGTGGTACTCCCAGTTGAAATATAATTGCAATCAGTCCGGATACAAAGACAAGCAGAAATTCCCCATAACATGTACTGGGAACTGATGATGAATGAATTGGTTGACTTGGACGAAGATAGACTTCGAGCTTTGGAGATGATTGTGAATACAAGATTACACTCAAAGATGTTTTTGATTCATGGCAAACTCAAATAAGCATTCAAACAACGAGGCGGAAGCAGAAAACTCAAAGAAAAGCAAGCATTGATCACTCATGATAGTACAGGTTGATCTATTATGCATATAGGTCGACTCAACACAAGCAGAACAAGAAGAATGCAGAAAGTCAGCAGTTAGGTCGACCTACTGTCAACCCAGGTCGACCTAAAATGGAGAAAAATCCATATACTTCTGCTAGGTCGACTCACAGATCATCTAGGTCGACCTAAAATGAAGAAATCTACATATCAGTCTGCTAGGTCGACCTACACAACAACTAGGTCGACCTAATCTAAGAAATTGTTCCCAGAATGCATCTGAAGAGGATTCTGGTCGACCTACTCCTTTAACAGGTCGACCTAACTGGGAGCAAAATTCTGCAAACTCTGCTAGGTCGACCTAAGCACCACAAGAGGTCGACCTAACTGATCAAGAATGCCAAAAATTCTGTTTCTCTCATCTCCAACTGTTAAGCACTCATATATATTATCAAGTGTTCATTCATTGCATTCAACACCAACGACTGAAAGATACACAAAGTCTTCTCATCTTTGTTCTTCGTCATCTCCAACACAATTACACATAATCATTCTTGCGTTGAGGGTTAGTGATGAGTTCGATAACATCCATGGAACGGAATTGAAGATTCCTAGTGGGTGAAGATTTGTGGGGTTTTTGGTGAATAAAATCTGCGGGTTTTGTCCTCCACGACAGGTGGTTCTTGGGGGTTTTTATCAAGAGGTCGTCATTGAGGATTCGGCTGAGTGTAACGATTGAGGAACAAGTGTTCAAGGAATCAAGACACTGCAGAAAGGAATCAAAGTGAGACTCTTGGATAACCTTGATCTTGCTCAAGATTAAGGGGGAAGAAGATTCAAAGGATCGACATAAGTGGTTTATCGTTTATCGCTTTGTTATCTTCTTTGTATAAACTGCTTTCAACATTAATGAAAGTTTTCCCAATTTCAATTTGGAATTGGGGGCAGACGTAGTCGTAGCGAGGACGATCGACGAACTGCCTAAACAAATATCGTGTTCTTGTCGCTTTTACCTTTTCATTTACATTCCGTTCATAATTGGTATAATTGCAAAATTGATTAACGATTCAAGTGTTAAAATTGTGAATTAAAGTTCTGCATAAACATCACAATTCACCACATCTTGAATTATCATCAATTTGAACATTATCACCAAGTGTTTGTGTTTTTGCTTATTCCACTATTACTGCATTGCAAATCAAAGTTTGTCAATCAAGAAGTTAATTGATATTCAGTTGTGACACGTATTGATTCAATAGCATATCACTTCATCGGTAATCTCAACTATATTGTGGTTTTGTAACATATATGACCCTTTGCAATAGCGGTCCGGAATAGACGCAAGTCGATTCAGAACCGCTTTCGCTCTAGTTCGTAATAATCCCGGAAAAACTGTGTAGGATCTATTCACCCCCCTCTAGATCCTCAGGCCAGCGTCTAACAATGATAAAGAGACAGAAAGAAAGGGTGTCCAGAGCATACAACAAAAAGGTGAAAGGTAAAACGTTTATTAATAATGACTTAGTGTGGAAAGTTATTTTACCTATAGATCGAAAGAACCAAGCTTTGGGGAAATGGTCCCCACACTGGGAAGGCCCTTTTCGAATCTTGAAAGTATTTTCAAATAATGCTTACGAGATAGAGGAATTAGCAGAAGATCGTAGGATCTTAAGAGTAAATGGGAAGTATCTAAAGAGATACAAACCAAGCATGCACGAAGTAAAGATTGCAAAAACGTAGACATTTAATTAATACTACATAAGCCAAAATGGTCAAATTTGCACCAAAATGGCTCCGTGACCAGGAAACATGTATAAATAAAAGTACGGCAAAAGATCTTCATTAATTTTAAAAAAGAAGGTACAAGCGACTTTGGTCCATATAGAACAGCAAAGATTACAAAAAGTGGAGCAGCAAAAAACCTAAAAAGGAACTATCCTTTAGTTGACCCTCTGGTCTAAGTCTTCAAAGATAGCGTATGAAGACCCTCTGCTTAGAACATGTTCATGCGACCCGAGTCCCGCATCCTTCGCACTACACCTTTCCTGAGGAAAAAGTAGGATAAAAACCTCCCAAAAGGAAGGCAACTTACTGAACCCTCTCGAGAGGAAGTTAAAGCAACAGTTTCCACAAGTCGTTTGAAGATCAACAAAGGAAAGTTGATCTTCGCCCCTCGTAAAGCACAGGAGATGAACTCCAAGTCCTCCACCATAATCTGGTTTTCATCACAGCTTCGTGGATAAAAGTTACCCACTAGAAGTTGATGCCAAATCCTGAGGATTTTGGCGGTATAAGGATCATTCTCCATGAGACTCGCCAGTAAAACAGAAGTGGTCATGGTGAAACTGTTATCATCAAAGGTTGCTCCAGTGTTGCTGCAGCGCAACAACTCAGAGATGGTGGAAGGCGTGATAGATACTTCAGCCCCTCGAATGTTAGAAACTATTGTAGTTCTTCCTTCAGGATCAGTGCGTAGGTATGCAAACATCCAGAAATCAGCAAGCATCTTAGGATAAACATTTCCTTCTAGAATTGATAGGTAAAAACCCATCTCCTGGTTCTGGAAAAGGGCACGAAGGCTGATGTGATGCCTGTTGAATTCTTCTGGGCAAGGTTTGAACTCTTTTTTGATAAAAGTTCTAATGTTAGCATAGGTTAAGTTCTTGTTAAGTGCCATGCTAAAAGTTGGAAAAAGTTTGTAGTTGAAAAGAGCACGAGAAGGAAGAAGAGAGTTCTGAAATGAAGGGGTAAAAAGAGTGTGAAGAGAAGAAAGGGACACTAACCCTTTATATAGTCAAGAGGAACGGTAAAGAAACGTTTTTGGTTTTAATGATTGATTAGACTGCATTTGGTGTGTTCAGAGGGAAGTTATGATCACCGCCGTTTCCCACCCTTGGAAGTTGGAATGTAATCATAAAACTGATGCACGCACGTCTTAAAGAGACGTTTTGAGAAGAAATGACGTCAGCAAATAATGATGATTACGGCTAAGAGGAGGGGAAACGGCAAGTCTAGGGCTGCGAAGGGCAATCGAGCCACGTGAGGCATTCATTAAGGTTACTGTGGCGTAAAAAGGAAGATATTGGTAAGATTTTGAAGTATTGCCAAACATTTACCATTGATCATTTCAGAGCAAAATGTGAACACATTAAAAGACAAGTTTGCATATATTCTGAAAATGAGCAAGTACAAAACAAAAGGATCATCGCTACAAAAAATACAAAGTTCGAAGACAATTAATTAAAATCCCTAGGAAGGCTATCTTTGATCTTTAAGTATTGAGCCTCCCACGAAGACATACTAAGCTCGAGTAATGCTCGTTGCCTCTTTAACTCTTCGATCTCTGGCACCAATTTCTGCGCAGCTTCGAAGTGTTGGATACCCAGCCGTGCTACTTCAGCTATCTCCTGATCATTGGTTTGTTGAATAGTTGCTTGGCGAGACTCAGCTTCCTGTATCTTCTCTTCGAGTTTCTTAATCTCTTGCTTCCAAGATTGTATATTTTTCTCACACTCGTCATATTCTTCTTGGTTCTTCAAACGTTCCATCCTAAGAGCGTCACCCTTGTTGGTTGCCTCAGTGGCAGCTTTCCATGAAGAACTATGAGAAGCCATTTTTGCAGCAGGCTGCTCATTAACATTGTTCTGTTGAAGAATGTTAGACTGAAGCTGGTCGAGTAATGAGCCCAGAAGTACAATCACATCTGAGACCTCTTTCGAAACCAGAAGTAAATCCAATTTTTTCAAGAGTTGCTTCAAGCCATCACATTTCATGGAATCCTTGCTTAAGAATTCGACGAGGTTCGTTTCGAAGAAATTTTCCTTTATTTGATGAAGGAGGCTGGAGATTTCCTCTTTGTCTTCAGACTTGGTCTGAACAGTTGGAGAAGCATCAGACGTAAGAATTGAAGTACTATCAATGTTCATCATGGTTTTAAGAAAGCTGAGAGGATCAGTTTGCTTAAGTTGCTCCAATTCTAAAGGAGTAGGTATGGTTGAAGTAGGCAGTAGAGTAGTTTCGGGAGTAACTACAGTTTCGAAATTTGAGTTTCCACAAGGGTCAGTTTCGATTAACTTGGAGGTTTCTTCCGCGACACCTTGATCAGATACGGTGTCCTCACTCCCAGTCGATGGTACCCCTGCATTATCTTCGCCTAAGAATTGACCCTCCTCACCCATACACGCATCTTTGCGAATAGGAGGAGAATCATCAGTCGAATGGCTTCCTTCAACAGGGGATGCAGTATTGATAGTGGCAAGTGGAGTGACATCTTCAAGGACTGGTGAAAGTATATGAGAGATGTGTTGAGAGGCATCTGCAAAAACGAGCAAATATGGGTAATTATGGTGCAAGAGTTGCAAGAGAATTATTCGATTTAAGCAAAAGACTTCTTTGCTCACCTTGGGGACTACCAAGGTCAATAGCAGCATTGAAAGAGTTGAAATCAAAAGTAGCTGTTCCGATATCATCCTGCAATCATAAGGTGACATTAACTTAATCATTCGAAATAAAATTCATAGAAATGATTATGTTGTAAAGACCCAGATACCTTAGTTGTATTAGTGGCTGGACTTGAACTGTGGCTTTCCATCACTAGAGCGTTACTAGTGGCTTTTAAAGGTGATTCTTCAGAGGGCGCCTTATCACTCGAAGAGGTAATCTTCAAAGACTCGGGTCTTTTCCCTTTGCCTACAGGAGTGGTAACCTTTTGTTTCTTTTTGGGCACTTGCCTGGTACGAGGGGGAGACTTGTCGTCCCCATCTGAAGCAGCATCTGGAGTAGTAGTTGGAAGAGTCTTTCGCTTCGAAGATATTGGAGGCTTCGAACTCTGAAAAAACAAAAAGAAGAGAAAATAAGCGTTATCCGTAAGACATGCAAATTGGAATTTGAAAGGTGTGTATACCGTGGGTTTCGCGTCAGTCGTAATAGAATCACTCCCACTTGGCTTATTGCTCTTCGAGGCCTCAGAATCCTTCTGCGCAGGAATTATTTTAGTCTTTCTCTTGCGAGCAACAGCTGTAACAAAGATGGAAATTATTATCTTAGTAAGGGAATGAAAAGTCAGTCTAAAGATTAACTAGACCCAAACCTTCGGGTATTGGAGTCAAGACACGAACGTGTTTAAGATCTATATGAAGATGCCCTTTGAAAGTATCCAGGGTATGCTTAGTCGGGACCACTCGTTCAGCACGTTTTTTGGTACTCTCTCGAAGAATTTTGAGAGCATTCCCACACACGAACTAGTCTGGGAAAGGAGGACTTAAAGCCACACCAAAATCAGCACTTGGTAGTGGAGGGAATTTTGGAGGATTAATTTTAAATGCCACTTCATAACGTAGTTCTGGTCGAACAGACGGGGGCAATTTCAACTTACCCAGTTTTGCAGAAAACTTTTCACGTAAAGTAACAGCAGCTTCGCGAACGGTCCGACTAAGATCATCAGGCCTGTAAATAGTTTCAAAGAACTTTTGAAAAGCTTGGATTTCTTTAATATGAGTTGAAGTACCTTTGCGGAATTTATCCTGCACAGCAGTAAAAGCTTCAGTTAGTTCTCGAGTTAGGCCTTCGACATCATAAATGTGTGTGGTATAATAATCTGACCACCATTGTTGAAACTCTGGAGTGGTATAGAAAGCAGGAACAAAAGAGATAGGTGAAAGGGTGAAAACATCAGTATATTTGGCTATCTTCGCTTCACATTCCTCTTCAGTTAGGTATAAGGTACGGAAGCACATGTGGTTCCTTTTGTCATACAAACACTTAGGCTTCACTTGGACCAAACCAAACTGTCTTGACACAAGATTTGGCTGATAGAAAACGAGGATGTATTGACCTTTGGAAGGTCGAAGGCGATAATAGAATAACCTTGGGATAAGGAAAGCTTCCCAAATAGCCAAAGACTCAACTTGGTGTTCCCGAGATGTTGCAGGAAACTCTCGAGTAAACTATTCAGGACCTACAGCTCTTCGTACAAATGGAGCCATTGAAGAACTGAACTGGTAACGTTTAGCAAACATCATTATATATGCTAAAAAATGTTCACGAAGTTTCCCAGTCTCTTCTTTTGGGGTCAACAAGGCCAATCTAGTCCCTTCGACAGTTCGATTTTTGATGTCTGGAACCTCTTCGTTAACGACGCCCTGGAATGGGAAGTGAGCTTCGAAAGTGGCATTAAGCCATAATTGTAATAACCAGAAGGGACCAACGAAAAGGAGAGATCCTGTTGTGTAAGTCTTTACAAGGTCTACAGCTTCACCAAGGTTTTCGTAAAGAAATCCTAGAATCAATTCGCTCAGGTTCAGTTTCTTGCCATCATGTAATTGGTTAGCCATGCATAGATATCTTTTCGCTACTTGTATGGACCTGGAGCAGAAAACACACCTCGAAAGCCATAATGCCAGGAAAGCAATATGCTCTACGTCAGAGACTTCAGCATTTGTCTGATCATGGTATTGCTGGATGAAAGCATTATAAGTAACTGTAGCTTCGTTGAAGTTGATAGTATCAACATCCAAGACATTAGGATCAAAAGTTTCACCAGTCGGTCGAAGCCCTGTGATGGCAGCTACATCGAAAAGAGTTGGAGTAATCATTCCACATGGGAGGTGAAAGGTATTGTGAGAAGCGTCCCAGAAGTGGACTGACGCTACTAACATAGTTTGGTTATACTCTAAACCAGTCTTGGACAATTGAATGAGATCATAAATCCCTAATTCTTGCCAGAAAGAAGCCTTCTGTTTCTCCACTTTGTTTAACCAAGAATAGTATAGTTCTGGATCTTTTGCTAAAGGGATTGACCTAAAAACCCTTACAAAATTGGTTACATAATCTAACCTAATTTTCTCTAAGACTACGGGAGGCGTAGTCGAAGCTTCTTCGGTAGGGTTAACATCCTCTGAGATTGGATTACCTTTGTCATCTATTTTTATCTTGCTCACCAGAGGCCTAGTCTTATAATACGCAGGAAAGAATTTATCTAGTGAACTATTTTCTCCTGATAATGGGCCCATGAAAGCACAAGTTTTTCCAGAAAGTTCAAAAGGGGTGATTACCTGAGAAGCGTAAATAGCGCGTTGTCGCTACCGCGAAAATTAACAGAGTCGCCACTAACATATTTATCCTGAAAAGGAAGGGAATGCCAGCAAACCACAAAACAAAACAACGGTCTCACGACCAGAGAAAAAGGGTAAGGGAGTCGGTTACGCGAGGGGAAGGTATTAGCACCCCTCGCGCCCATCGTACTCGATGGTATCCACGCCTGTATCTAAAACTATGGGTGTGTAACAAATCTATGCTAATCTGGACTAAAATGAATGCAGAATGTAGGGAAAAGAAAGGATTGTGCTCGCACGGGCCCTACCCCGCTGCCTACGTATCTGTTTTGCAGAATCAGAGCTACCGTAGCTCGGCTAACTAATTTCTGTTTATTTTGTGTCTTTTAGGTGAACAAGTTACATTCACACTCCGCTGCTCGACCTTTGGAGACTTATGCTGGGAATGGAGCGGAAATAACAAGCTCTTAAGAAAATAAAATCAAAGAGTGTGGTTTGTGTTTTAAACAATGCATGAGGAAAACCTAAGCTAAAGGGGAAAGGTTGCTACCTAATGTTATCATACAAAGGGTACAAGTCTAAGCTAAGCTATCAACCTACGAGGGAAAAGGGAAAGCACACAAATAGCACACAAACGAGCTCCGCTCGTAAAGCAAACAAACCAACGGTACTGACCGAATGGTAGAAAAGCGGTCCCGCCATAGCCAAGGGGAGCAGCTCAACCCAAGTCAACCAAGAATTAGACCTCGCGAAAATGATCGGGCCATAGACAAGAGGGCGGACCCCTCTCAGCAACCAAGCCGTCACGGATCGTAAAGGAAAACGGTGCGTGCGTACACCGAGCATCAACGTCGAGCGACGCGAGCTATAGGAAAGGCGGGGGTCCGGCTGCATGAACCCTTTTCCTGACATACTCGATAACAAGATCTTGTGCAGGTTCAGAAGCGAGCAACGCGTAGCGTGCGCATACCAAACAGACTCGATGAGACTAGGCGGGGGTTGATTACGAACCCTTTCCGCGTGCCTTCCATGAGGACTTAACGGAGTGCCATATAGGACTTATTACACCGTGACTCCCTGCCGCAAAGCACAAATGTAAACACACCAACAAAAACAGAGCCTCTTTCGAGGGCTTGGCCAGATGCATGTCTAGGTCCTACTTCTCATGTTAAAGGATGATGCGGAAAGCGGTAAAAGGGACAAGAAGATACCGAACGGATAGCAAATCCGCAGTGAGCTAGCAACGCAAGCAAAACTAAGAAACTTCACGTAATCTAACATCCAGCAAAAGCCAGGAGTCCAGCATAAGCGTCAAAGCGATGCAGTGTGAAAATAAATCACAACCGCTATGTGGTGCGTATAAAACACAACCACACAAGCAACCTGCAGGAAATACAATCCAGACAATACAGGAATATACATCTCAATGAATGAGAGATCAGGTGAATCGCATCGGGAATAAGTTTGTGTCCCACAAATAAAGCGGAACACAACGCAAATCAACCGCATCGGAAGCGAATTTGTGTCCCACAAATAAAGTGGAACACAGAGTAAGTCGAATCGCAATCAAAGGCTCTCTCGAAGTACCTCGCACATCTCAACACCCAAATCAGTAATAACAAGGAGGCATGCATCCGCCATAGAAAATAATAGAAATTAAATTCTAAGTAAATTCTAAAAGAAAATCTAGCAAGATTAAATTGTTTTCATGACATTTTTATCTAAAAAGCAACGGAACAAAACTATATACAAAACAATTAAATTCTAATGAGCAAAAGGTATTACTTGTTTTTATTCATTTTTTTAATCATGTAAAAAAAACTAACAAAGATCAAGGTTTTTCATACATTTTGTTATACTAAAAATAATAGACAAAAAACTAGTTAAAAAAAACTAAATCTAATAGGTGAAATAGTGTACAGAAGGGGTTAAAGTATGAAAATAATGGTGTAGGAATTAACAGGGGCGCTAGGCCCAGCCAGAATCGGCCCAAGGTGGTGTTTATTGTTTTCAGATTTTTTGTAAGCAAAGGAGAATGTGATGTGCGCTGGGCTCAAGGGTGGTATGCAAGTAGTAATTTCGTTTTGGCCCAAAGTGTGATGATCCATCAACAATTTTTTTTTGTAATCAGATTTTGTATTATCTATTTTCAATTAATATCAACAACACTCAAATTATTCAATTAATGCTGATTAAAGTACCAATTAACATTAATGAGTGTCAATTAACAAAAATATTGAAAGAGGAATTAGGGCAAAAATCAGATGTGGCTATTCACCTTATCAGGCAAATCTCCCTCCCTCTCTCAATCGACGGCGGCGCACGGCTTCATATCTCCGGCGGAACTTCGCCCTCTCCGATCGAAACCAACTCGCAACTGACCTCTCTCTCCTTGCGAACGACGGCGATGCCGCGGCTGTAGGTGGCGCCGGTAAGCTTCAATCGCTTCGGACCTCTCATTTCCCTCCCCTCAGCTCTCAATCTCTCTGATCTCCGATCTTCTCTCGCCATGAACTTACTTCATCTTCTGCTTAAAATTCAAAGGTTAAAGATGCGTGAAGCGGTGAATTGAGTATTGTTGCGGTGATTGTTGAATCCCGTTGCTGATTGAAAGATGAAGATGCGTGGAGATGATCACATGAAGCTTTGACGATGATGATTATTGCGTGGAGTTGTTGCGCGATGACGATATTGTTGCTATGCCTCCGAACTCGACGCCGAAGAACAATCGAAGAATTGCTTCAAGAACTCAGGTGATGTTGACTTTCCTCCTCTAAATCCCTCTGTGTTCATCTGAGATTCATCATGTTGTGGTGATGTTATTGTTGTTTCTGTTGTAGGTTGTTGTTCACGGATCGGAACTCGTGGTCGAGTTGTGCGAAAATGATGAAGATGATTGATGAAGAAGAATAGAAAGAAGGTTGAATCTGAGATGAAGATTGTGAGTTCAGAGAGTTTGTTACGTTTGAAGATTGAAGAAGGTTTTGATGATTGAGGAGCGAATAGTGAGATGATTCGGTTCAGAGGATTAAAGGTTAAGAGAAGATTGAATTGAAGTGTGAATTCTGAAAAATTGTTGAATTGAGAGATGCAAGATTGAAGAAGAAGATTCGGTTCAGAGAGAGGGAGATGAAGTTTGTTACGGTTCTGTTCAAGTTTGTTAAGACTCTCTCCCTGAGTTTTTCTGTTACGTTTTTGGTTTGAAGTTTTCTTCTTCTTCCTCCATTCTGTTATGCTCTGATTCTGTTATATGGTTTTGTGGTTGAAGGTAGTGATTATAGTGGTTGGTGTATGAAGTGCAGAGAGAATCAATGGGAGAAAATGAAGAATATGTGAAGAAGATTGAAGATGATGAACAGGATTCCGAGAGGGAAGATTGAAGAGGTTTGTTATATCTTTGGTTCAAGGTCTGTTACCAATTTCTGTTACCTTCTTTTTCTTTCAATTTCTCTTCTGAATTTTGTCTCTTACTTTCTGTTGTGAATTCTGTCATGCTGTCATTGAGATTGAAGAGAAGAAGATGAAGATTGAGAATGTTGAAGCTTTGATGAAGGAGCTCCAATTCTGTTATCAAGTTTTTGTTCAGTCTCCCCCCGGTTTCTATTGTTGCCAGAGTTTTAGTAGTAGCCGCTTTAGAATATGGATGCAGGGCTGGGTTATCCGAAGCTGGTACAATTTGTTTGACTCAGAAATGCATATTGGGCCTGAATTTTTGTGATAAGTTTTGTATTGGACTGTATTGAATTGTGTTGTAATAGAATGTGTACTTTTGGGTTCTTTGTTGTAATTTTTGTAATGAAGTGGACTCTTTTGTGTATTTTGGAATGAATATGGTTTTTTTTGGATAATTGTGTAACAAAGTGTATAGACTCTTCTTGAATTTGAATGGATGAATCTTGCAAGCAATTTGAATAAATTTGAACTTTGAGACTTGCATGTCAAAACATATGAAAGAACCTTCCACTTTTAACAAGTTTAAACAAACTCTTAGACAAATCATGGGCTTGAGAACTCGAATCCAATCAATTAATCTCGAACACAAAACTTGAATTCATGGAATCACTTAATCAACTTCAAACTCAAATCAAATCACATTATAAGCAACAAGTCATAAGCAACGGAGAGAACCAACAATCGCTTGATCGCCACTTTATTTCTTTATGCCACGATTTGCATTTGAACTTCAATTCAACATAACAATAACTCATTGAGGAATCCTCGAAGAAGAGAAAAGTTGAAACCTCTAAGAACCCCTTAACATGAAATCCAATGAATCTTAGTTGAATTAACGATCGTAGACACCACGTACAAATGGAACTCTTTATTATTTTTCTTGATTTTTGAATGACGAAATAAACGTCATTATTAACTTATAGCTCAAATAAAGAGGGCAAATTTTGGGGTGCAACAGCTGCCCCTATTCAATCTTCTTGAACCTGACGAGTGAGAAATGAAAGTTTCAAACCGTTGAGGTGGAAGGAGATTGAATACCAGAATGAACTCGAAAATTTGCGCTCTTGATCAATAGAAGATTCCATCTTGCAATAAGAAGGAATGTACCACCCCGCAAGCAGGGAGAAAAAACTTCAATTGACCTGGATGATTAAATATGCTCCAACTTGCGATAAGAAGGAACGGGCAACCCCATTGCTGAGGGAAAAAACTTCAATTGGTCTGAGCACCAAGAGAAGGTCGACATCTTCGGTTGATCTGTGTATCAAAGCGAAATAGATGTCTTTGGCCGACCTGAATATCGGAAATAAGAATGTCTTCAACTGATCTGGGGACATCAGGACTGAGCAGACATGTCTTCTTCTGACGAAAATAAATCGTCAGGTGGGTGGATATCCTCAACTGATCGGAACCATCAGGAATGTGTCCTTCTACTGATCTGGGGGCATCAGGAAGGAAATGGATATCCTCAACCGATCTGGGGGCATCGGGAATCTTAAAGAATGCTTTCAACTGATCTGGGGACATCAGGACTGAGCAAGCAAGTCTTCTTCCGACGAACATAAATCGTCAGGTGGGTGGAAGTCCTCAACTGATCGGAAACATCAGGAATGTGTCCTTCTACTGATCTGGGGGCATCAGGAAGAAAATGGACCTCCTCAACCGATCTGGGGACATCGGGAATCAAGATTGTCTTCAACTGATCTGGGGACATCAGGACTGAGCAGACATATCTTCTTCTGAACGAACTAAATCGTCAGGGAATGGATATTTCCGACTGATCTGAGGCATCAGAGGGCTTGCTCCTTCGGAAGATCTTAGAGATCCGGAGGCGGTTCTTTCAACTGAACTGAATTTCAGGATAAGAACAAATATCCTCAACCGATCCGGGGACATCGGGAATAGGAATGTCTTCAACTGACCTGGCGATATCAGGAATAATAGACAATCCTCTTCTGATGAATTAAATCATCAGGAGATATTTCCGACTGATCTGAGGCATCAGTGGGCTAGCTCCTTAGGAAGATCTTGGGAGATCCGGAGGCGATTCCTTCAACTAATCTGGATATTAGGATAGGAACAAATATCTCTTCCGAACTGTGTACGCCGGGGAAAGAATGCCTTTAAACTGATCTGGACATGATGCCAGAAAATAAGTAGGACAATCTTCATCTGAAAGACAAAGTCAATCAGGTAGACATCTCCATCTGATCTGATGATATCAGTGGCTGGCTCCTTAGGAAGATCTTGGGGAGATCCGGAGGCGGTCCCTTCAACTGATCTGAATATCAAGAATAAGGACAGATATCTCTTCCAAACTGTGTGCGCCGGGAACGAAATGTCTTCAACGGATGAAATGACATTCCTCTTCTGATCTCAACATCAGGATAACGCCCGTAATGACTAGGCGAATATTGCTCTCTGGGGAGCATTCGTATCTGGATAACTTTCCTGCAGAAAGAAACAGATATGATATGATTTATGCATGATGCATGTATGAATGTTTATAGAATAACGTTCCCGAGAAAGAAGACGTTACGCTTTTGAGAATGCTATGCAAATGATGCATGATTCGGACGCTGCTTGGGGGAACAGCGGAAGAGCACTGAATTGCTGAAGTAGTCCTGGAGAGAGCACATGGAACTCTGTGGGGAGGACAAGACGAGTGACCTAAAGTCACAATTATGAGCTAGCAAAGATGGATCAGAAATCTGTTGGAGATGATCAAATCTAGACGCGAGCTCTGGTTGGGGAATAAATCCTGCTTGAGGATATGAACATTCCACTTAACTGCTTGGGGAATACCCTGGCAAACTTCATTAGAGAAGCAAATTCTCGACATATAGGGGATGTGGAGATAAGGCAAGTCATGGAGACAGCTCTGATGGGGAGTGACCAACTTGCTCGTGTAGGACGCACTCCACTGGGGAAATCCTTGAAGGAAACAAATTCTGTTGAGGATGCAAGTGAAACTCTGCTGAGGAGAGACTCAGTGGAGAAGATGAAGACTTCTGCATAGTGGTCCACTGGGGAGATGAGAGATCCTCTGGGGATAAGGAACTTAACATAAGAATCTTTTGTTAAGACCATTCCACTGGGGAATAAGATGACTCTCTTGGGGAAAACAGGTCCATCTGTTGGAGAGAGAAGCGCTCTACTGGGGAAAGAGAGGCATTTGGGCAAGGAACCTCATTCAGAGCTTGCTGGGGAATCAGATACCATTCAATCATGATTCAACTAGGGAGAAGATATTCCACCGGGGAACAAGACTTCTGAAGCACGGAGATTGAATTGAGATGTGCTTTGCTGAGGAGATGAGAATCTTGGAACAAAGAAAACTTCATCTAGATGCACTCAGCTGGGGAATGAGAATCTCTCACTTGGCTAGATCCGCCACTGCACTGACATGAAGCGCTCAAAAGGATGTACCCACAATGGGCAGATGCAAGAGCAAACAGATTGTCAGACATCGTGGCTTTGAAGCTTTCCAAACAGGCAATGGATTCAATGAGTTGATAGGCAAGCAATGATTAGAACACCAAACAAGTATTGGCCAGAGCATCAAACAGGCATTGACTTTCCAAGAGAGTGCCACCAGAAAGTGGGTTTAAGGGGTCAAGCAAGTGTTGGCTTCAAAGGGACCAAACAGGCATTGGCTTTTACAGTGTTCTGAATATTTGCCTTGATTGTAAGAATGCCAACAAGTATTGGACTTTCAGCTTCTAACTGCTGAGGATGAAGATCTTGAAGGTTCTCAAGTTCATAAGTTGTTTAGCTCACACCTTAACTTTAAACTGAACAACTCCTGATGAGGAAAGAATGCCACTGTGTATTGCTTTGCCCCAGCCTGTAAGGACTTTGAAGAGATCAGTGCTATCATAGCCAACTTGCCCCAGTATCAAGAATTTCGGAAACATGCCCCTGATTGATAAGTGTTGGAAGTAGTTTTGACTACACTTGGGTGAATGCCCCTGAACACTTTGAGAGATTCTTCGAATCTTGACCTGATTGCCTCAGATTGACTGAAAACTTACTTAATAGAGTAATCAAATGCTTTTGTGCCCCTGAGGATGATCGGAATTTGAAATATTGCTGCCTCTGCTCAACGGAGTTCGGAAGACAACTTGTCCTTCAGGAGGATACATCTTTTCATCTGAAGTTCATGATGGAAACTTTCCTGATGTTAAGCACTTGTTCATATGCAAAGAATGTTTATTATGAGAAATATAATTCTAATGCAAAGAGTATGTTTGTCTTGAAGTTTAAAGAAACCTCTTTAAAGGATGTCGTAACATCGAGTTTTTTGTGAAAGAAAGATAGTGTGATACCAACTCAAGCATTTAGCGGATCTCCTAGGAGTCAGCTTACCGTATTCTCGTGTATAGTCTGCTTTCGAACTAACCCTGCTTCAATTAGGACTTTTAAGGGTTGTAACGTGGCCAAGTTCACGGTTTTTTTAGAAATAAAGATTTTTAGGCTCAAATTATTTGGTGCCCACCCCCTTCATGATGTTCTCCAGTCCTAAGTTCAGTTAACTTGGCACGAGCATTCATCTCTCAACAGGAGTTTGAAAATGATTGAGGAGTCAATGAGGTATTCTGGACACGGCAATCACTTCACCTTTCTTGATCCCCTGATTTAACATCACACGACTTCGTCCTTGCTCAGCAATTTCATCATTATTTCTTTTTTTCTTTTTTTTCTTTCTCTTTTTTTTCTTTCTTTTTTTTCTTTCTTTCTTTTTTTTTCTTTCTTTTTTTTCTTTCTCTTTTTTTTTCTTTCTTTTTTTTTGACAAGTCGTGTGATCCCGCACTACCTCTGCTTTGTTTGAAGTGATTGTGACTGCCTGAATTCTTGGTAGATGAAGAATTACCATTGTGGTATCCTCATCGTTTAACCTTACGATATGAGGGATAACCACCGCGACTCTGATGTTGGTCTCAACCTCCGGAGGTGAGGAATAGTTTTGATGTCTCAACCTCCTGAGGTGAGGGATAACCACTGTGGTTTTAACGTTTCGTCCTCCTGATGCGAGGGATAACCATTGTTGTATCCTTAAGTGCACACTCCTGATGAATTTTGAATGCTCAACCAGGTTAACTGAACACTACCCGGCCCCTGGGTTAAAAATAAGGGTTTTTTTTAATAGAAAAGAAACTCCTACTTCGAAGGCTCAGAAGGGTTAACGAAGGTCTATCTCCCTTATATCTCCAGTGTTTGGGAATTTGAAACAATGCCTGTACATCATCAACAGGGTTCTACTCAAAAGCATATCATTTGAGGTTCTTGGTATTATGTTCATCATTCTCCCTTCGGAGTTATCATGCTTTGTTAACAAGAGTTGAGTATCACGAAAAACATAGAAAAACATATAAGAGCAAAAGCGAATGGATTTTTTTTCAAGACAAACATATTCAGTGCATTATGATTATAGTTCAAAAACAAACAAGTTTTACATACAAACAGTATTGCACAAAACAAGAAAGCTTAAACATGAACATGTATGATGATTTAAGAAACCAACATTGAGGAGATTCTCTCTTTATGGACTTATTGCTTCAGAAGATCCACTGAGTCAAAGGAGAACTTCAATTCTGGCCTTTAGGTGCGAATGTGATAGTCTTGGAGTCAATCAGGTCTTGAACCTTTTCTTTGAATGTTGGATAGTCTTCAATCAAATAACCAAATGCCCCAGCATGGAAAACACACCAAGCACTAGGTCAGAACACTTTAGATCACTTCCTGGAAGAAGATTTCGGCGAGGCCATACAGAAGTTGCAAGTGCTCAGCTTTTAGGGATTTGAGTTGTGCCAGTGGTGCACAAACTCAAGATACAAGGTGTCTTGCTTATCCCTCGGTTGGGAGCCCCAAATATAGCGACTAGAGTTTGTGAATGCTTTAGGGATTTGAGCTGCCAATGATGCGAACTCAAGAACACGGAGTCTTGCTTATCCCTCGGTCGGGAGCCCCAAATATAGTTGTTGAAACAGAAAACACCATCATGAATGTAGGAAACTTTATATTGCTATCAGCGAACAACAATAACCTCTGACGCTTGGCTATCTAAGTCATTACTTGGAACACACAAGAGTTGTTGTGAAGGAAACCTCTGGCAGTACCAATTGCAAGTGATTCTCATGAGTTACCCCTTGAGGAAGAACAAACATTCTATTTGCAGCAAATGAAATGGGATTGACCAGTAGAAACCATTATGAATAAACTCAAACATCTCTGGATCGAGCAAGTCCTGGACTTTTTGTACCTCAACACCTTGTAAAGCTTGACATTATGATCAAGTGCCCCGAGAATGGAAAACACCGAGTATTGTCATCGAAATCAAGAGAGCTATTTGTGGTGAGGAAGATCCAAAGCAAGAATCTTAATCAACTGAAATTTCCACAAGAAAGGAAATCTCCGCAAGCAAGGAAGTAACTCAGATATAAGGCATTACGATTCTCATCAGCTTGTTTCTCTTACTCCTTCCATCTTTGTTGACAAGCAAAGGATACTGACAAGGAAACTCCAAGAGAGGAGGAGGTGACTCAGAATATGGAGCAGAATCTTGCGAATGAGAGGTGTCTCTGCATAACAATTTTGATTATTGCTTGGCAGAAGGTTCTGACAAAGTCACACGAAATTTGTAAGTGCTTTAGGGATTCGAGCAATGCAAATGATGCAATGCTCAAGATAGACAATGTCTTGCTTATCCCTCGTGCGGGAGCCCCAAACAATTTCAAAGACTTGTAGATCCAACATCACGACCAGGTGCCCCTGAATAGAACTCACACCTAGTGTCATCGTCTTCAAGCAGAGAACTGAGCTTTCTTCTTGGTCACTCCACAAAGATATTCCATGACTAATCTCTGAACAAACAATAAGAAGAAGTCGAGTCTGTGAGTCTGGAAAGAATACCAAGTCTGAATAAGAAATCCTCGATCCTGAACACCTGTTATGCATGAGATGTATGAGATGCATGATATGAATGCAATGCCATGTTCATTCAATTTCCAAGGAATCCTCGTGTTTTGATTTTTTTAGCAAATAAGAGATGGAAAAGCTCGACACGAGGCTTAAAGATATGATTCCTTTGAAATGGAATGAACATGTATGCTAGTTATTTCTTGTACATCATTTTTTCAAAAGTAAATATGCAATGATGCAAAGTGGGAACCACAATACTGGATATATCTGGACTGCCGCCAAATCACACGGCACAAGTTCAAAGGTTCGGCGCAGCTTCAGACCACCATACAAACCACAAGTCACCAACGGAACAAGTTACCATCGGAACCAAAACATATAGTCACCAACACACTGGAATAGAACACAGATTACCACTCGAACAAGAACCATAGTACCCCACGAACAGGAACCAATAGTACACTCGAACGAGAACAGTGGTAACCCACGAACAAGAACCAAAGTCACCATCAATGTACCTGTTAAGCAATGATTGATTCCCGCCCCACTCACGGGTAAAATCTAGGCCAAGGTAGGTCGAAAAGCCAACAGAGGATCGAATGTAGGCGTTATCATACGATATTGCCTCATTCCACCAAGCTCTGCCCGTGGATACGTGATCAGATCAATCAGGCATACGCCTTCTGTCCGTCATGGCCACTCTAGTCCTAGTTCCTATGGTATCACTCATAGCCTGGGTATTGGGCCTTTTACCTCTTGAAACACCCACCCACAGATAGAAATCCAGACAGTCCAGAATATGATGCAAAAAAGTAAAAGCGCACATAGAATGCAATGCAAACAGATAAATATGCAAAGCAATAAAAACACCCAATGATAAACACACAAGCGCTAGGATCGACTCGCTAGGTCCGGACCAGCAACAGGTCAAGACGTCCCCAGCAGAGTCGCCAGCTGTCGCTACCGCGAAAATTAACAGAGTCGCCACTAACATATTTATCCTGAAAAGGAAGGGAATGCCAGCAAACCACAAAACAAAACAACGGTCTCACGACCAGAGAAAAAGGGTAAGGGAGTCGGTTACGCGAGGGGAAGGTATTAGCACCCCTCGCGCCCATCGTACTCGATGGTATCCACGCCTGTGTCTAAAACTATGGGTGTGTAACAAATCTATGCTAATCTGGACTAAAATGAATGCAGAATGTAGGGAAAAGAAAGGATTGTGCTCGCACGGGCCCTACCCCGCTGCCTACGTATCTGTTTTGCAGAATCAGAGCTACCGTAGCTCGGCTAACTAATTTCTGTTTATTTTGTGTCTTTTAGGTGAACAAGTTACATTCACACTCCGCTGCTCGACCTTTGGAGACTTATGCTGGGAATGGAGCGGAAATAACAAGCTCTTAAGAAAATAAAATCAAAGAGTGTGGTTTGTGTTTTAAACAATGCATGAGGAAAACCTAAGCTAAAGGGGAAAGGTTGCTACCTAATGTTATCATACAAAGGGTACAAGTCTAAGCTAAGCTATCAACCTACGAGGGAAAAGGGAAAGCACACAAATAGCACACAAACGAGCTCCGCTCGTAAAGCAAACAAACCAACGGTACTGACCGAATGGTAGAAAAGCGGTCCCGCCATAGCCAAGGGGAGCAGCTCAACCCAAGTCAACCAAGCATTAGACCTCGCGAAAATGATCGGGCCATAGACAAGAGGGCGGACCCCTCTCAGCAACCAAGCCGTCACGGATCGTAAAGGAAAACGGTGCGTGCGTACACCGAGCATCAACGTCGAGCGACGCGAGCTATAGGAAAGGCGGGGGTCCGGCTGCATGAACCCTTTTCCTGACATACTCGATAACAAGATCTTGTGCAGGTTCAGAAGCGAGCAACGCGTAGCGTGCGCATACCAAACAGACTCGATGAGACTAGGCGGGGGTTGATTACGAACCCTTTCCGTGTGCCTTCCATGAGGACTTAACGGAGTGCCATATAGGACTTATTACACCGTGACTCCCTGCCGCAAAGCACAAATGTAAACACACCAACAAAAACAGAGCCTCTTTCGAGGGCTTGGCCAGATGCATGTCTAGGTCCTACTTCTCATGTTAAAGGATGATGCGGAAAGCGGTAAAAGGGACAAGAAGATACCGAACGGATAGCAAATCCGCAGTGAGCTAGCAACGCAAGCAAAACTAAGAAACTTCACGTAATCTAACATCCAGCAAAAGCCAGGAGTCCAGCATAAGCGTCAAAGCGATGCAGTGTGAAAATAAATCACAACCGCTATGTGGTGCGTATAAAACACAACCACACAAGCAACCTGCAGGAAATACAATCCAGACAATACAGGAATATACATCTCAATGAATGAGAGATCAGGTGAATCGCATCGGGAATAAGTTTGTGTCCCACAAATAAAGCGGAACACAACGCAAATCAACCGCATCGGAAGCGAATTTGTGTCCCACAAATAAAGTGGAACACAGAGTAAGTCGAATCGCAATCAAAGGCTCTCTCGAAGTACCTCGCACATCTCAACACCCAAATCAGTAATAACAAGGAGGCATGCATCCGCCATAGAAAATAATAGAAATTAAATTCTAAGTAAATTCTAAAAGAAAATCTAGCAAGATTAAATTGTTTTCATGACATTTTTATCTAAAAAGCAACGAAACAAAACTATATACAAAACAATTAAATTCTAATGAGCAAAAGGTATTACTTGTTTTTATTCATTTTTTTAATCATGTAAAAAAAACTAACAAAGATCAAGGTTTTTCATACATTTTGTTATACTAAAAATAATAGACAAAAAACTAGTTAAAAAAAACTAAATCTAATAGGTGAAATAGTGTACAGAAGGGGTTAAAGTATGAAAATAATGGTGTAGGAATTAACAGGGGCGCTAGGCCCAGCCAGAATCGGCCCAAGGTGGTGTTTATTGTTTTCAGATTTTTTGTAAGCAAAGGAGAATGTGATGTGCGCTGGGCTCAAGGGTGGTATGCAAGTAGTAATTTCGTTTTGGCCCAAAGTGTGATGATCCATCAACAATTTTTTTTTGTAATCAGATTTTGTATTATCTATTTTCAATTAATATCAACAACACTCAAATTATTCAATTAATGCTGATTAAAGTACCAATTAACATTAATGAGTGTCAATTAACAAAAATATTGAAAGAGGAATTAGGGCAAAAATCAGATGTGGCTATTCACCTTATCAGGCAAATCTCCCTCCCTCTCTCAATCGACGGCGGCGCACGGCTTCATATCTCCGGCGGAACTTCGCCCTCTCCGATCGAAACCAACTCGCAACTGACCTCTCTCTCCTTGCGAACGACGGCGATGCCGCGGCTGTAGGTGGCGCCGGTAAGCTTCAATCGCTTCGGACCTCTCATTTCCCTCCCCTCAGCTCTCAATCTCTCTGATCTCCGATCTTCTCTCGCCATGAACTTACTTCATCTTCTGCTTAAAATTCAAAGGTTAAAGATGCGTGAAGCGGTGAATTGAGTATTGTTGCGGTGATTGTTGAATCCCGTTGCTGATTGAAAGATGAAGATGCGTGGAGATGATCACATGAAGCTTTGACGATGATGATTATTGCGTGGAGTTGTTGCGCGATGACGATATTGTTGCTATGCCTCCGAACTCGACGCCGAAGAACAATCGAAGAATTGCTTCAAGAACTCAGGTGATGTTGACTTTCCTCCTCTAAATCCCTCTGTGTTCATCTGAGATTCATCATGTTGTGGTGATGTTATTGTTGTTTCTGTTGTAGGTTGTTGTTCACGGATCGGAACTCGTGGTCGAGTTGTGCGAAAATGATGAAGATGATTGATGAAGAAGAATAGAAAGAAGGTTGAATCTGAGATGAAGATTGTGAGTTCAGAGAGTTTGTTACGTTTGAAGATTGAAGAAGGTTTTGATGATTGAGGAGCGAATAGTGAGATGATTCGGTTCAGAGGATTAAAGGTTAAGAGAAGATTGAATTGAAGTGTGAATTCTGAAAAATTGTTGAATTGAGAGATGCAAGATTGAAGAAGAAGATTCGGTTCAGAGAGAGGGAGATGAAGTTTGTTACGGTTCTGTTCAAGTTTGTTAAGACTCTCTCCCTGAGTTTTTCTGTTACGTTTTTGGTTTGAAGTTTTCTTCTTCTTCCTCCATTCTGTTATGCTCTGATTCTGTTATATGGTTTTGTGGTTGAAGGTAGTGATTATAGTGGTTGGTGTATGAAGTGCAGAGAGAATCAATGGGAGAAAATGAAGAATATGTGAAGAAGATTGAAGATGATGAACAGGATTCCGAGAGGGAAGATTGAAGAGGTTTGTTATATCTTTGGTTCAAGGTCTGTTACCAATTTCTGTTACCTTCTTTTTCTTTCAATTTCTCTTCTGAATTTTGTCTCTTACTTTCTGTTGTGAATTCTGTCATGCTGTCATTGAGATTGAAGAGAAGAAGATGAAGATTGAGAATGTTGAAGCTTTGATGAAGGAGCTCCAATTCTGTTATCAAGTTTTTGTTCAGTCTCCCCCCGGTTTCTATTGTTGCCAGAGTTTTAGTAGTAGCCGCTTTAGAATATGGATGCAGGGCTGGGTTATTCGAAGCTGGTACAATTTGTTTGACTCAGAAATGCATATTGGGCCTGAATTTTTGTGATAAGTTTTGTATTGGACTGTATTGAATTGTGTTGTAATAGAATGTGTACTTTTGGGTTCTTTGTTGTAATTTTTGTAATGAAGTGGACTCTTTTGTGTATTTTGGAATGAATATGGTTTTTTTTGGATAATTGTGTAACAAAGTGTATAGACTCTTCTTGAATTTGAATGGATGAATCTTGCAAGCAATTTGAATAAATTTGAACTTTGAGACTTGCATGTCAAAACATATGAAAGAACCTTCCACTTTTAACAAGTTTAAACAAACTCTTAGACAAATCATGGGCTTGAGAACTCGAATCCAATCAATTAATCTCGAACACAAAACTTGAATTCATGGAATCACTTAATCAACTTCAAACTCAAATCAAATCACATTATAAGCAACAAGTCATAAGCAACGGAGAGAACCAACAATCGCTTGATCGCCACTTTATTTCTTTATGCCACGATTTGCATTTGAACTTCAATTCAACATAACAATAACTCATTGAGGAATCCTCGAAGAAGAGAAAAGTTGAAACCTCTAAGAACCCCTTAACATGAAATCCAATGAATCTTAGTTGAATTAACGATCGTAGACACCACGTACAAATGGAACTCTTTATTATTTTTCTTGATTTTTGAATGACGAAATAAACGTCATTATTAACTTATAGCTCAAATAAAGAGGGCAAATTTTGGGGTGCAACACGCGTTCCTCCGCAGTATTCGGTTTGGGTATGTATTCCTGATTCCCCATTTGTGTAGGTTTCTGAAGCTTCAGAACTGGTTGGAGAGCATTTGAAGAAGACGCCATTGAAAGATGTTTGATTTGGGGAAGAAGTTTGAAGGTAACTAAGTACGTTGTTTTCTGGAAAGAGTTTGAAGAAATGGAACTGAAAGGAAAAAGAAAGGAAGAGACTAAGTATTTAAAGGTTTAACGGGAACCCTTTCAAACCTTTTGGGTAAAAACTAGAG
Organism: Vicia villosa; assembly: GCF_029867415.1. NCBI lineage: Eukaryota > Viridiplantae > Streptophyta > Magnoliopsida > Fabales > Fabaceae > Vicia > Vicia villosa. The sequence continues at coordinate 217,678,950 of NC_081182.1, read as the reverse complement.
GACATGCGGCAAGTGTTGATTTAATCCAACGGCGGTCGAATAGTCACCAGCTCTATTCCTAGGATATAGGAGTAATGATCATAAAGTAAGGTCAAGACGTGGGAACGTAACTGTTGCGAAGACGTTTCTGAAAGTGACAAGACGTTTTGGAAATAGAGTTATAATTGATTATGACGTCAATTATTAGTCTTGGGACTCTAAGAAAGCAAAACGAAATCCCATCATGGCAAGAAACGCCTATTTCTTTCGTTTGTCGAAACAAGCATTTATTGGGGGCAATTTGTTGGCTGGAGATTTCGTTTAAGAAGTTGACCTTCGAAGGTTTTGAGTTCGAAGAGTGATGGTTACTGAAGACCATCTTTGAAGATTTAAAAATGGCTACTGATGACCATGCTTCAAGAAAGATGTCTAAGTTGGAACGAAGGAGAGAAGTATTAAAGCTAGCACGAAAGACACTTTTTGCCAAGACTTAGACATTACGCGGAAAATTACATAAAGTACTGAAGCTTATTGTGTTTCCGCATCATTTTCGAATATAGCTATACTGCCACGCGTCGAAAAGGACTCGAGCGGGAAGATTTGAATTGCGAAACGGTTTCCATAAACTGCACATCAACAGATGGCATCCCCAGAGTTCTCGTGGATAACGTGGCATTAGATTATTGTACGACCGTTAGGGTCGAATTTAGTATAAATAGGAGTCTTAATGATAGGATTTCGTGTGTTCATTTTGTACAAATTACTCACATATCGCTCAAGTATCAAGTGTTAAGAGAAAGAGTTCGCTGAGAAATATACGTATGACACCACCGATTTGAATACATGTGTATTTACTTTTATCAAATATCTTTTGTTTTCCTTACTTCTTTTTCTCTATTTAAAGTTTTACTTTCGAAGTCATTTAATTTTCATGCACGTTAACTTTCTTGCAATTTACATTCTTGCACGTTAACTTTCTTGCAATTTACATTCTTGCACGTTAACTTTCTTGCAATTTACATTCTTGCACGTTAATTTTCTTACAATTTACATTCTCGCAATTTACATGTTTTTCTTATTACGATTTATGTTTCGAAATTACACTAACTTATGCAACCAGCGTTATATCAAATGATTAATCATTTGAACATAAGTTTCTTGAAATCAAAACAAACAAGTATGAACCAAATCACATCAATAAACCTTTTGTTTGACTATGTCCTAGGATCAATCTAGTCGATCCTGCGAGTAACCAAATCATATTTATTATAGTTTGGAAGACTAGCGGTTGTTTACCGGAAATCACCGTAAACAATGGTATAATGCTTTGTGATATTGATTTTGAATTGACTCTTAATGGATGAATGTGTGTAAAGTTTTGAGTTTTTGGATGATAATATGTAGAGGTGGTGGAGGGGAATTTTGATGAAATTAAATAAAAGAAATAATTCTCGTATTTTGTATTATTATTTCTTAAAATAGAAATCAAATAACCAAAAAAAAACTTTGTAATTAAAATTAAAACATAACTATTTTCTTTAAAATTTTAAAAATAAATAGACTAAAATATAACTTTTTTTATTATTTTTTTACTTAATAAAAAAACTTTCAAGAAATTAAATTAAATAAAACCTAATGAAATGCAATAAATAGACAACTATTTTCTAAAAATTTCCTAAATGCAAGAATTTAAAAAAAAAAAATTGGACAAAATTAGGGTATGACAACACCCTCTACCAAGCATGGGCCGATTGATAAATGGTGCCTCAAGTTATAAAAATTTGAAGATCATAAACGCTTACTTTAGGTATAATCATATAAAAATGAATCCCCTCAATGTGCCCTTCATGTCATTCATCACCAAGGGATGCAACTACCATTATAAGATCATGTCCTTTGTTTTATAGAATGTGTGAGTAACCTATCAATGGTTCACTACTAGAAATACTCGAATTTCCTGCGGATATTATTTAAGTTTCCGCAGGAAATATATTACCTGCGGATTTTTGTCCCTAGCTAAAACATTCGTGGGTATTATTTTTGGCAGAAAGTTCCGCAGCTAAATCCACAAGAAATATCCGCAGGAAAAATCCAGAGCTGAATAAGCTGGAAAAAACCCAGGTACTTTCTATCTCGAATTAAATCTTAATAAACTTTTGATCCATTATATATTATATACTTTTGCAGTGAAACTTCATTAGATGTTACATACTGTTGCAGTGAAACTTGAGCCTCCTGTAGTGAAAATTGATTCTCCTGCATCAAGAGAAAAAGATACACTTATACATTTAGCCATCTTAGACTAAGAGTTAAAAACAGAAGTCATAGACTAAGAGTTAAGAGAAAAATACAAACCTTTGCTAATGGTTCTGCCATATTATTATCAACGAGAAGTTCATTCCAATTAGGAAATGTTAACGAACAGAAGCCTCAAATTCGGCTTGCTTATGACATTGCTGCCTCGGCCGCATCCTATGTTCAACTGCAAGCTAAGAATCTCTTGACACTTGCTGCTAAGTCACAACCAAGAGATGATAAATATATTGTTGGAAATTAACACACTGCTAATTTACTTATAATTAAAGGGTCAAAGGAAGAATATAGTAGACATCACACGGGTAACTGATGTAGTTATTTGCTGTTTGGATTTGATTAGATATCATCACCACTCTAATGATACTGAATTTGGAATTACCTTAATATGAAGAAATTGGGAGGACCACAAACATTGTATTTTAAGATATGGCCGGCATCCATGTTCAAAAACTAATCTTTCTCGTAAGTTATCACCGACACTTTTCTATCTTAGTGGACTACTAACATGACCAAACCGCACTAGGTAAGTTATCATTTTTATAGATGAAAGGGATTGATAACTGAAAAACAGAAAGTAACTAGTAAAACTAACTAACTAACCTAACTAACCAATTAAACTAACAAATGAGAAGAACAAGAGGAAGTCAAAGTTTAACTAATAGTAATACTTGAAGGCTATTTAGAATTCTACTTTATGTTTGATAGAAAATCACGATCACAAGCAATGGCTGTTTGGTCTAAACCCAATAATACACAAAATGAATAAATAAACTGTTATAACATATTAGTCAATTTACCTAAATGTTGAAGCTCATATTTAAAATTGTATTTATGGAGTAACTCTAATATTTTTTTTTATATCTTATTTTGTTTCAGATTTTAGGAAAAGAATCTGTGCAATTTGAAGCAAGTGGTAGCAAAATAATTAATTAATGACAAAAATATCTTTCCACATAAATAGTCATATGATCAAAATTACTTAAATGAAAAACAATCCACTAATACTTTTCAACCATATGTTTAATGTTAAAACTTAGTTCTAAATGCTACCAATCATAAAATAATTAAACCATAGTATCAACTAAGCATTGAATTAATTAAGCTAAGCAATGATTTATGAATTGAATCGAAAATGTTGAGATCCTGAAATCCTGCAAAAGCAATGATTGAAAGCAAACATATTTTAGAAATTTGAGCGGGAATGGCAGATTAAAAGTGAAGTGAGCAGAAATTGTAGAAATCAAAGATAAAAGTTGGAAGAATCTAAGGATATTGAGATGAGAAAAGGGAGATTACAACATAGAATTGAGATTCTCCATACCGCAGGGACACAAAGCTGTAGAAGGCGTGGATTCACTATAGTTCAGAAGTGAATAGAGGTCATGGTTAGGACTTATAGGATATCTCAAACTTTATGAGAAGATACAATATGCGTTTGAACACCAAAAAAATTATGTTTTACATTCAAGAAAAGATGTTTCATGGTTTCATGCTAACAAATGTCAAAGAAGTCCAACAACTAATATGAAGGATAACAACATTGTCTATATTCTTATCCTGCCCAGAACATGAAGCATTTCAGTTCTTCACAATACTAATTTTTTTTACATGAATGCAAGAATGTAAATAAGCCTTCAAATACATCAAGAACTTCTTATCATCTATGTAAATATTAACTAATTGGAAGAAATTACTCCTTTATTTTTATTTTTAAATGACCAATCATGCTTTACCACCTAACCTCCAAATCGTCATTATTTTTTAGCTTAAACGGCGTGAACTTTACGTTTTGCTCAAAGTCAAGTGAAGGAGAACGATATTTAAGCTTTACCACCATGTGATTCTCTAGATATTTCAAGAGAGAATGCAGTGTGGTGATTAGATCAGCGAACAACGTGTCATGCAAGAACCTAAATTGAAGTGGCGACTTCGCAACATTGAAGTAGACAAAAGCAAAGTGAGGATATGTTTGAGTCATCTCTGTTTGTGTTTTTTGATGTTGATAAAATGGTTTGGAGACTCTATTTATAGACTATATAGAGCAATTTGGACCCAAGAAATCTTATCAAATGCTTCTTCATAATTCGGATATGCACATCCTAAAAAGCCTTGCATTTTTTTAAAAAACACATCAGGGCTTATTTCGCATGTGCACATCCGAAATCACATCCATGTTATTTCAAAATAGCATGTTGATGCAACAAATATTTTTATGGCAGTCACTAGCATAGGAAACATTGAGATTTATAAATTCGATAACGCAAAACTGTGGCAAAATGAAATATAGATATATTATATATGTATCGAATCGTATGGATTTTATATTGTGCACGACAGTACATTCCAAAAAATGATTCGTTTACATTCTAAAATGCACCGAAAGAACTCGCATCACTTAAATCTAAAACCAGATCTTTCTTCAACTTCTCACTATTTGCTTCTCTCTTAGGGTCAATCAATTTGGCGAACTCCACCACCCTTTAAAAAAAATATCTGGCCAAGTTCCCGCCTCAATTGCGGAATGTGCCGTCCATTGGCATGATGTAGCCGGAATTGAACTTCTCGGTTTCAGAAAAACCTGAACAAAATGGCGTGATCAAAGATACCCGATAAAAAAATGTTGTTTAAAATTCCGTTTATGAAAATAAAAATGTTGTTCATAAAGTTAAGAGAAAAAAGATTATGCACTGACAGTGTAAAATACTTCAATATTGTAAACCAATCAGGAGCGTGTATCCAACCAAGTCATACTTTTAATTTAAAAATACTATTATGACATAACAGAATGTTATAATTTTATTGAATGATTGTGTAAAATTAATTTACACTGTCAGTGCACTACCTTTAACTTCTAAAGTTAATTCGTTATACTAAATTTAATTTTTTTTAAATTCCGTTTTTGAAAATAAAAAAAATGAGTAGAATGAAGAAATATATTTTCAAATTTTGAAAATTAAAATAATGAACACTAATCTGAAACAAAAAATGAAATTGTTTTGGCAAATCAAATAAAGCCTAATTTAACTAAAGAAATGATTAAAAAAAAAGACAATTATTTTATTTTATCATTAATTTTAAATCGGTTTTTTTTGTTAAGTATAGTTTACAACAAAAAATCAGTTTTGAAGTATTAGATAAGTCATACAAAATTGATTCTTCTTGACTATCATGTTTATATATGATTCTGTTAGACATACATATGTTAATTACTCAGAACACCACAAATTACATGCACAACCAAAAATACATCTTACAAAATAATATGTTTTCCAAAAGTTTCATATATTAATTATGATTTATGGATTCTTGTGGAACATATGATAATGAATGAATATTATATAAGTATTATGTAGCCCTCTAAAAGCAAATAACCAAAAATTAAAAGAATAGAAAAAAACCTTTGGAAATTTCGAAGTGCCTTTTCTTTATTCCCTCCATTTTCCTCTCATAAACACTTTCTATCTCCTCTAACCATTTTAGCACAATGTCTCGTCGCGATGGAGGCACCGCCGATTCTTCTTCGTCGGGACATCCACCTCCTCCGTCATATGCTTTTGCATCTGTCACCCCTGCTCCATCTGTCGTAGCGCTGGCAGTTGGTCTGTCTATTGCTGCACCGGTTGTTCATCCATCTTTAGCAGCACCGGTTGTTCGTCCATCACTAATAGCGCCGGTTGTTGGTGCGTCTCTAGTAGCGGCGATTAAGATTCCTAACCGGCCTGAATACGGTCAGTTGGGAAGAAAAATTCAAGTTCGTGTTAATCATTTTCAGTTGCAAGTTGCTAATAATTCTATACACCATTATAAGGTTAGTACACTATGCTCATACATTTTTTGAACTCTGATTTTAAGTGTATAGGTTTTGTTTTTTATTATTATGTTGGTTAAGTTACAATATGGTATGGATTTCAAGAATTTGATGAATGTTTTTAGGTATCTTTTTCGCAAAAGATTATTTCAAAAGAATTGTGCAAAAATATTATCAACCAGTTAGTCAAAATGTACCGGGAATCTCGTTTAGACAACCGCATACTTGCTTACGATGGAAGAAATAACTTGTTTACTGCTGGACCGCTACCTTTTACCTCCGAGGTTTTTGTGGTTAACTTGACCGATGAAAATAGAGGATCCTCTTCTGATTCTGATAGGTCAGTAATGAGTTAACATGGCTACTACTCATACTCATAATATTTTATGAATGTATTGCTGATATCATCTATTTTCACAGGAAAAAGCGTGACCGGAAGTTTAAGGTTACTATAGAGTTCGTTTCCAAGACGGATCTCTACAGCCTTACTCAGTTTCTCCGAGGAATGCCGCTGGACAGTCCTTTCGAAACCATTAAAGTTCTTGTCATTGCTTTGAAGGCAACTTCATATGAAAAGTAGAGTTTTATTTTTTAGTGTTGTTTATTTGAATTTGCCGAGTTTGTGTTTTAAACACACTAATGTTATAAGTGGTGTTTCAGATATATTGCGGCTGGGAGCTATTATAGAGGTTTTCATCAAAGCATTAGGCCAACCCAAATGGGACTTTCCTTAAACATAGGTTTTAGCTCTAAACTTTAATATTTTTTTTCCGACGGAGTAATATTTAATTGAATGTATATTTTGCCGTCTTTGACTCGTATTATTTGTTTCAGATGTAACTTCAGGGTCTTTTTATGAACCAATTCTGGTCAGTGAGTTTGTTTCCAAATTTTTTAATTTGGATTTGTCAGCGCCAATGTCACTGTCTGATGAAGATCGAGTAACGGTATTTGTAATTTTTTTAATTATGTTATCATATAATTAAGTAAAGTGGCTGACATCCTATGTTTACATTTTATTTGAGTCAGATTGAGAAAGTTTTGAAAGGTGTAAAGGTAAAAATATGTTTTGGTGAGAAAACAAGGAGGTGCAAGGTGACCAGTCTCTCAAGAGAGCCACTTCGGGACCTAACGTAAGCAATTTAAGTTATTTATTTTTACTATTTTAGTTATTTTTTTGATTCTAAGTGGGTAGTTATAATTTATTATTCTTTTAGGTTTATCCGGGAAGTCAGTAGGTGTACCAGAAATGTCATTGAATATTTAGTTGAGAAATACGATATTCGAGTAACTCAACCTCTTCTTCCCGCTCTCCAAGTTGGAACGGACTTGAGACCCACATATTTCCCAATGGAGGTTTTTTTCCTTGTACTTTCTCTATCTAATTAATGTTCTCAACAATGTTTTGTTAGACCTTAGATTTTATGTGGTGTTTTTCTTCGTATAGCTATGTCAAATTGAGGATGGACAGATATACTCCCAAATATCAAATGAAAACCAAGTAGCCTCTTTTTTAAGAGCTTCTTTGCAGAGTCCTGGTCATGTACAAAGACTAAATGATATTAAAGAAGTACGTTTATGTGTTAGATTAATGTTTTTTACATTATTTATATTCAAGTTGTACATGCTTTTTTTTTTCCCTTTCATAGTTGTCCTTTCATTTCTTATTAGTTTGTGAAGCGTACCGATTTCAACTCAAACAACGTTACGAAAGAAGCGGGTTTAAATGTTATAAAGGAGCCAATCATTGTTGATGCGCGCATTTTATCTCCTCCAACGGTATATATAGTATATAAATTTTGGCAAATTATGTGGATGCGTTATTAAATTTAATTGTCTTCTTACCACAGCTTAAATTTAATGGAATTGGGGAGAACTCAATAGTTTACCCTAGTATGGGTCAGTGGAGTTTGATTAATAAGGTGTGAATTAACAAGAAAGCTTTTATTTTTCGCTCTCCACTCTCTATACTTTACATTATGTATATACTAATAGTGTCAAACTATTGTTTTTTAGAGATTCTATGAAGCTGGCAATGTGAAACATTGGAGTTGTATTTCCTTTTCTGATAAAGTGAACCCTACTACTTTTTGTTTCAAATTGATTGAAATGTGTGAAAGCAAGGGAATGGTACGTTGTTTGTTTGTATCTTTTTACGAGATAATTATATATATATATATATATATATATATATATATATATATATATATATATATATATATATATATATATATATATATATATATGTTCCTTGAATTTTTTTGACAAGTTTTATCTTTTTCGAGCCTGTAACAGACTTTCAACCGAAAGCCTATAGTACCAATAACCATGGTGAACTCAAGTCAATTTGAGAGTCAGCTTGTTGAATTTGACAAAAATTGTAAGGAAACACTTGCTAAAACAAAGCAGGTGGGACAACTACAATTGTTGATTGTAGTCTTGCCGGATTTTACGGGATCATCATATGGTAAGTTTTCTTTTCTAAATAATATGGTATGGCTGTATGTATTATGTTGAATCAATTTGTTTGTAATGCAGATAGAGTGAAGCGTGTATGTGAGACTGAATTAGGTATAATTTCTCAATGCTGTCAACCGCAAAAAGCCGCCCGGATGAATCCAAAATATCTTGAAAGTTTGGCGTTAAAGATCAACCTCAAGGTTGAATTGTTTACTAATGTTCACTTGTTTTGCTGCTTGATTTTATTTTTCTAGGTTTTAAACATGTTTTTCTTGAATGTATAGTCAGGAGGTCGTAACATGGTGTTGAATGATGCATTGAGTTTAGATAAAAGAATTGATCTTGTAACGGATAAACGAACAATAATATTTGGTGCTGATGTAACTCACTATCATCAGGGAGAAAATTCATGTCCTTCTATAGCTGCAGTAAGATTTGTCCTTCTCCATATTTTATATGCAACAATTTTATTAAATCATAATTTGAATTTCTCAGTCTATTTGCTTGTTGAATATTACAAGGTGGTTGCCTCGATGGATTGGCCTTGTGTCACAAAATATAGGGGTACTGTTTCTGCCCAGGCTTCTCGCACGGAGATAATTGAAGATCTTTTTAAAAGAACAGAGCATCCTTCTTCGGAGGGAGTTCAGTTTGGTGGAATGATAAGGTAATCTTGTTAGATTTGTGAATTCCTCATGATGAGACATAATTGATTTTTCTTTTCATTTTCAGGGAGTCACTCTTAGCTTTCCAAAAATCAACTGCTCGTATGCCTGATAGGATTATATTTTACAGGTTGGATTTGGCTTTTACTAAATGATGCATAATGATGTATATGTATATATATATATATATATATATATATATATATATATATATATATATATATGATTTATATGATTTATTCTTCATTATTAATTTCTGCATATCAGAGACGGAGTAGGTGAGAGACAGTTCAATGAGGTTTTGCTTAATGAAATGGGGGCAATTAAGATGGTATAACATAGCTAACTTTATACTTTTTATTTTTTATCAATATTTAAGAACTGATGTACACATTGATGAACACCTACTTTAAAGACATGTTTTGCAGGTAGAATTTAGGACTTTTTAAAGTAGGTATTTTGTTACGCCACTGAATTCTGAACATGTTTTAATTTATAATTTTTCAGGCTTGTAAATCAATAGGTGATACGTATCGACCTACCATTACTTTTGTAGTGGTCATAAAGAGACATCACACTCGTCTCTTTCCTGTCACCAACAAAGAAACTAGTGGAAAAAGTGGAAATGTTATGCCAGGTTTTTAATTCATTTCTAGACTGAATTGGTATCCATAACATTCCAATTTATCTCTGCTAATTTTGTTTTTCTATATTTTCAAAGGAACTGTGGTCGACACCAGCATTTGCCACCCCAGGGATTTTGATTTTTATCTCAACAGCCATGCTGGAATTCGGGTAATAATAGCTATATCTTATGCCATTGTTTACTATTTGCAGATTAATTGACCTTGACAGTTCTGTGTTACATGCTTTTTGGACTTTTTCATTTTGCAGGGTACTAGTAAACCCACTCGTTATTATGTGCTGTATGATGAAAATAATTTCACTATAGATGAGTTTCAGACCTTGACCAACAACTTATGCTACACGTAATGATATATCTTCTAAATTTCTACTGTTTTCATTTAATTTTACTACATTTCTAATACTATTTTTTTTTCTTCCATTCAGTTATGCGAGGTGTAATAGATCACTTTCTATAGGTTTGTTACTCAGTTTCTTTTGCTTGCTTTATTGTAGGCCATCCAAAACTATAATTTAACTAAAATAGTGATCTTGTATGCAGTTCCTCCGGTTTATTATGCACACTTGCTAGCTTTCCGTGCTAGATCCTACATCAGTGCAGTTGGTAACAGGAATACAACCAACTCTGTGTCGACTCTGCCACCTATCTCAGATGAAATAAAAAACTTTATGTTTTACTGTTAATCTTGGTTTGTCGTACAAGCTTCTGGGATAGATTTGGAAGTTCAGATACTAGCCAGCTTTTGGATACAGAACATGGTGCTACCATGAGTGTCCTAAATACTTTGGAGTTATTTTTATAGCATGTTTGTCTTATCTTTGTGACATTGTTAATATTTGTTGCTTCAACCTTCTATCATAGGTGTATGATAGATTATAGTTGAAATTACTAATGTGTTTTGGGATAGTACTTGGATTTTCTACCAATAATATTTTAACTGTCAGAAATCACTATAAAAAAGTATTCAAATTCCCTTGCGTTCTTTTAGATAGAATTTCTCCACGGCTTTCAATCTCATTTATTTCCGGAAAGTATACATTAAAATGTCAGTTGAAGGGAACTTGACGCGTTATCCTCCAAGATCTTTTATTAAGATATTGCAATTTCTTAGTATGATACACCCTAAACCCATTGAGTCCTAGTATGATACACCCTAAACCGTAAACCCAATTTCTTAGTATGATATTGCAAGATCTTTTATTAAGGTGTATTTCTTAATGCAATTTTACTTTCTTCTAAATTTTATTTAAAAAATTAGCTGACTTGCATTAGACTAATTTGCTTGCATCCCTCATTGCTTAGATTCTTTCCTTAAGTCTTGGTTGGTCGAAGTTTAAGATCCCTTCCATGAGTAAATTGAAGTCGTTGAAAGTGAAAATTGATGAAATATAAAATGAACTTCGCCGGACATTGTGCAATGACAAGTTACGGAATATCAAGTCAAAGAAAAAAGCTGCCAGAATACAAGAAGCATTTGCTTTAGGATTGGAACCATCTCCGCTCGTACCTGATGGAATTGTGGACTTCTTACTTCAAAATTCACCCTCTTTTGAAGTTGACTTAGTTAGATTGCAGAAAAAAACCTATTAGAAAGAAACATTTATAATTGATTTCTTTTTATTTATCAATATCTCTTTGGTTATAGATAGTAATAAGTTGATAAAAAAAGTGTTGTGTGCACTGAGTCACATATTAGCACCATTTTATTGAGAATAAAAGTAATTTTAAAAGGTCATATGCAAGAAAAATGATGTCAATTTAATAAAATTAGAATAATGTTACAGTATAAGATTTAAATTAAAGGTTATTGTTATTTTGAGTGAAATACAATCTGTCAAACCATGCCATTACACTAGAAATTGTCCCATGTGTTGACTACTGTTTCGATCAACTCTATTTCAAGATTAAAGATTTAGTGGTTTGATAAATTTAAGGGTCTATTTGGTAGGGGTGCTCGCGGTGCGGTTTGGGTGGTTTTGAGGAAAAAATCATCCGAACCGCAAGAGAAAAAATAGTGCGGTTTGGTTTGGTTCGGTTGGCTTTTAAAAAAAATCTGAACCAAACTAAACCAAACTATAATGCGGTTTGGTTCGGTTCGGGTTGTTCGGTTTTTTACAAATATTTTATTGAGCCATACATACACATATAGACGATAACATAATTTTGTATTTATACATTCATACACTATCAAATAACAATAAAACTCGTCATATTTTGACAACAACTTTCCATTTAATATGTAAAAATTAAATTAGACAAAAGTGAAATATTAAACATAAAATAATAGCATAAAACAATATAACAATTATTATAACGAAGAAAAAAATAGAAGAGACGGAAAATTAGTGAAAGTGAAAAAGAAAAAAAGTGTTGAGAGATTAGAGAAGAAGATATGCGATAAAAACGAAACTGAAATACGGAACATTTACATAAAAATGAGAAGGTGAAAAAGAAAGAATATAAGAGAGTAGAGATTATAGAAGAAGAGGGAAGATGTATGTGGCAAAGAAGGTGCGATAATGTTATTAGAGATTTTAGAAGATCGGGACTGAAATTATATGTGTAAGGATGAGAAAATTGTTCGTAATCATAATGCTAATGTATAATAAGTTTAAGTTTGGGTTGGATGTGAGTTAGTAAAATCTAGGTTGTAACATAGTGCAGTTTGATTCGATTTACAAAATACAAATCGCAAACCGAACCGAACCGTGCGGTTTTGTAAAAACTGACCCAAACTAATCCGAACCAAATGCGGTTTTTTGCGGTTTCGTTTTGGTTTGGTTTGGTTTGGTTTGCGGTTTTCTATTAGGTTGGTTTGGTTTTGATTACCCCTAATATTTGGTCCATTGTTACCATTATATTTCTCGACTATTTCATAACCTCATAAATAAAAACTATCACAATTAGGGATGGCAAAAATATTCATACCAGCGGATATCTGTGGATAAAATCTGTCACGGATATGGGACGGGTAGTTTAATAGATATCCAATGATAAAATAAATGAATATTTAAATACCCGATTATTAAATGATATGGATATCAGTTTAATGTTACCGTGCCCGCAAATATCCATATCCGTTAATAAATTATAAAATTACTTAAATATTATTAGTTTATCATACACTATCTTTTCATCTTCTAAAAAACTAGTCTCCATACAAATTTTATTGATCATTTCATATTTAAGTTTCTTCTATATTTCATACATCACTTCAACAATTTCACAGTCTAACCAACTAATATCGCTCTTTTTCCTTCCAACCAGTGTCATCATTTCTACTCCTTCGCCGTCCGCTCTTCCACCATAACTCACAATCACAATATATTTTTTTTTGTTAAAAATGAAATGTATGAGATATTATGCTTTGGTGAAAATGAAGAAAATTAATTTGATAAAATTTTGTTGTTAAAATAAGAGAGATTTATATGAATGTTATGTGATAATAACGTATAATATCCATGAATCTCTGTAAATATCTGTGGATACCTTAAAAACTGTGGATTACCCGTTCATCAGATATCCGCACGGACATGGGGCGGATATGAATATCATATTTATCCAAGGGAGTGGACACGAATATCATACTACCCGTCCCCATAGATATCCATTTACATCCCTAATCACAATGTGTTCATTCTAAAAACGGTATACTTCTACCAGAATTTGCAGCATGTCGACACTTGTTGTTTCTTTCCTGATACCACATTCTTGCACCACAAACTTGGCATTGTAGAAGTGGATCTCCCATTCTAAAAAATGACAACGAAACATGGATAAATCTTCATCAGTCGGGACATTATGACCACTATTATAGTTACCCATAACAGGCAAATTTCTAATACGATGAATGAGTCAGAAGAACATCGTCAGTCGCAAATTCAGTAGGATTAAATTTAACATCAGAATGGGATCCATCATCTTGGGAACTACAAATGCAATAATGATTCTAACTATAGTCTACCATAAATATATAGAAGTTGTTCTATGTCATATAAAATAATCATGAAGATTTCACCCTGAGACTAAATCATAACATAACTTATACAAAGCCTCCTCATTTTATGAATAAATCAGCATACTAAGGAAACTTGTGAGATATTGGGTCGAACTCTAGTATGGTCGAAAGGTAGCTTCTTGGTTCGATAGTTCGACAGAGTTAAGCATGAAGTCGAAGGTTGCCCACATGCTGGTGTCGAAGTGTACATGCTGTGGTCGAAGATGGGTCTAGCATGTAGATGTCGAAGATGCTAGGGTTGTTAGCATGTTAAATTAGGTTTAGTGTTTAAACCCTAATTTGTTAAGTTAAATTGTTTATTAAAGTTGGCTTGTGTAATGTGTCTTGCTGAAAAAGCCCATTAGTTAGTAAGTTAGGTTTTATTATAAATAGCATACTAGTCTCTCATCATTGTAAGCTGCAAATCCTAATTTAGGGTGAGAGAGGTTATTTGTTATTCTTGTAAACTTGTAATCTGTTTTTAAGAGAAAGTAAAAGAATAGCAGTTATAACCAATTCTTGTGTTCTTCTTATCTTCCCTAATTCCCTATTATACTTTGTTATTGGTATCGTTTTTCACAACAAATTGGTGCGGTGAGCGTGGAGAAGATGCCTTCAACAAAGTATGAGATTGAAAAATTCACCGGAGTAAATAATTTTGGTCTGTGGCGCTTGAAGATGAAAGCCCTACTGGTTCAGCAGGGTTGTTTGGAAGCGTTGAAGGGAGAGGCAGCCATGAATGCAGAATTGACGGCAGCGGAGAAGGCGAATATGATCGAGAAAGCACACAGCGCAATTTTGTTGAGCCTTGAAAATATTGATGTGAAGATCGATGATGAAGATCAAGCGCTGTTACTATTGTGTTCTTTGCCTCGATCACATGCTCACTTCAAAGAAACTCTCTTGTATGGAAGGGAGTCCCTGACGTTTGAAGAAGTTCAATCAGCCTTGTATTCTAAGGACTTGAATGAACGAAAAGAGCATAAACCCTCGACTGTTGGTGAAGGTTTGGCCGTCAAAGGAAAATTCTTGCGAAAGAATGGTAAGTTCGACAAGAAGGGTAAAAGCCAGTCGAAGTCTTACAGTGGCGAAGCATCTTGCATTCGATGCTATCATTGTAAGAAGGAGGGTCACACAAGAAAGGTGTGCCCTGAACGCCTGAAAGATCATGGAGGTAAGGATAATGGCAATGCAGCCATTGTTCAAGATGATTTTGAACCATCTGATGTTCTTGTGGTTTCAAGTAGTGACTCGAGAAGAGAGTGGATTATGGATTCAGGTTGCACTTGGCACATGACTCCAAACAAAGACTTGTTCGAGGAATTATGTGATCAAGATGGTGGATCAGTATTGCTGGGAAACAACAAGGCTTGCAAGATTGCAGGTATTGGATCTGTTAGATTCAAGCTCCATGATGAGTCAATAAGGTTGTTGACTGAAGTCAGGTATGTTCCTGATTGGAAGAGAAATCTGCTTTCTCTTGGTGAGTTCGACAAGAAAGGATATGTTTTCCAAGGAGAGAAAAGTATCCTAAAAGTCATGAAGGGTTCAAGGAAGTCTTGAGAGGCGTGATGAAACAAGGCTTGTATACCCTTGAGGCTGAAGTTGTAAGTGGTTCGACTAATGTTGCATCCACGAAACCGTTGTCGAAAACAGAAATCTGGCATATGAGATTGGGCCATGTCAGTGAAAGGGGTCTGGTCGAATAAGGGAAACAAAATCTGCTTGGTGGAGACAAAGTCGAAAAGCTGAAGTTTTGTGAACCCTGTGTATTTGGAAAATCTTGCAGAGTGAAGTTCAACAAAGGCAAACAAAGAACACATGGATCCCTTGACTACATCCATGCTGATCTTTGGGGGCCTGCAAGGTGTGCATCACATTCTGGGGCAAGATATTTTCTATCCATAGTAGATGACTATTCCAGAAAACTATGGGTATTCATCCAGAAGACTAAGGATGAAACTTTTGAGAATTTCAAAAGTTGGAAGACTCTGGTTGAAAATCAGACTGGCAGAAAGGTCAAGAGGTAAAGAATCGACAATGGCCTTGAATTTGCAATGAGGCATTCGACAGCTTTTGTGATGCCTCTGGTATTGCAATGCACAGAACTACTGTAGGTACTCCACAACAAAATGGTTTGGCTGAAAGGTTTAATCGAACTATTTTGGAGAGATTCAGATGTATGTTGACTAGTGCGGGGTTAAAGAAGGTGTTCTAGGCTGAGGCTGTTTTGACAGCAACATATCTAATAAACAGATGTCCTTCGACGGCATTAGATATGAAGACACCTGAAGAAGTTTGGTCGGGACATCCACCAGATCTCGACAAACTGGGAGTATTTGGCTGCATAGCCTATGCTCACATTAGGCAAGACAAGGTCGAACCTAGAGCTCTGAAATGCATGTTCATGGGATACCCTGAAGGAGTCAAAGCTTATAGGCTATGGTGCCTAGAGCCAGGTCACAGAAGGTGTATCAACAGTCGAGATGTAGTTTTCAATGAAGCTGAAATGACTTTTAAGAAAACTGATGATGTTGGTCGAAGTACAGAAACATCTGACGAAGAGCTGGAACAGGTAGAGATTCCTGTTGAGGTGGAGCATGTTAATGTTGAATTGCATATCCCAGATGAAGTCGAAGAAGAAGCAGAAAATGTTGAGGATGAGGAAACTGTCGATGACTACCTATTGTCGAGAGATAGGTCGAGAAGAGTCATCAAAGCACCTCAGAGACTTGGGTATGCAGATCTTATAGCTTATGCCTTAATCTCTGCAAGTGAGGTTCTAGACGAAGAACCTAGAGACTACAAGGAAGTTATGAGGAGTTGAAATAAGACTGAATGGTTGAAGGCCATGGATGATGAGATGAAATCTCTTCATGATAATCACACTTGGGAACTGATCAAGAAACCTGCTGGGGCAAGGTTAGTCAGCTGTAAATGGATTTTCAAAGTTAAGGAAGGAATTGAAGGAGTGACGTCGAAAAGATATAAGGCAAGGTTAGTTGCAAGGGGTTTCACTCAGAAAGAAGGTGTCGACTTCAATGATGTGTTTTCTCCTGTTGTGAAGCATAGGTCCATTCGAATGTTGCTTGCCATGGTGGCACAGTTCGACCTTGAACTGGAACAGATGGATGTGAAGACTGCGTTCTTGTATGGTGATCTAGATGAAACAATCCTGATGAGGCAACCTGAAGGGTATGTCAAAAAGGGGAAGGAAGAATATGTGTGCAAACTGAAGAGATCTTTATATGGGCTGAAACAATCTCCTCGACAGTTGAATAGGAGATTCGACAAGTTCATGGCACGCATAAGTTTCATTAGAAGTCAGTTCGACCACTGTGTTTACTTCAGATTTCGACCTGGTAATTCATTTGTTATTTTGTTGCTTTATGTGGATGATATTCTCATTGCAAGCAACAATGTTGAAGATGTAATGAGGGTGAAGGCTGAACTCAATAAGGAGTTCGATATGAAGGATCTGGGAGCTGCTTCCAGGATTCTTGGAATTGACATTCGAAGAGATAGAAAGAAGTCGAAGTTATGCTTATCTCAAGAGGCATATCTACGGAAGATTCTTGAAAAGTTTGGTATGTCGAATTCGAAGCCAGTTGTGACTCCTACAAACCCTCAACTCAAGCTGAGTATTGATCAGTGTCCCAGTACTGATGTCGAAAGAGCCTATATGAATAGCATCCCATATGCTAATATAGTTGGTCCTTTGATGTATGCTATGGTCTGTACTAGACCCGACATAGCATATGCAGTAAGTCTTGTGAGCAGGTACATGGCGAATCCTGGAAAGGCTCACTGGCAAGCGTTAAAGTGGATTTTAAGGTACATAAATGGGTCTCTGAACAGAGTCTGAATTTATGGTGGAGCCTTGGGTGAAGATAGTAAAGCAGCAATCGAAGGATATGTCGACTCTGATTATGCAGGTTGTATGGATTCCAGAAAATCTATTTTTGGATATGTTTTCACTATGTTTGGCACAACAATTAGTTGGAAAGCAACACTTCAGAAGGTTGTTGCTCTATCAACCACTGAAGCGGAATATATTTCCTTAACTGAAGCTGTGAAAGAAGCATTGTGGCTTGAAGGTTTTGCAAAGGAGCCGAAACTTCAAGGTCAAGGTATCACTGTTAAATGTGATAGTCAAAGTGCAATACACATGTCGAAGAATTCAGCCTATCATGAGCGAACTAAGCACATTGATGTGAGGCTGCATTTCATCAGAAGAGTAATCGAGCGTAGAGAAGTCCAAGTGCTGAAGGTTTCGACTGAAGACAATGCTGCTGATATGATCACCAAGACATTGCCGAGTTGCAAGTTTTTCCATTGTATGCAGTTGATAAAGATGCATGGAGAAAGCTAGTATGTTCCCTTGATGTTGTAGAGTTAGATCCAAGGTGGAGATTTGTGAGATATTGGATCGAACTCTAGTATGGTCGAAAGGTAGCTTCTTGGTTCGATAGTTCGACAGAGTTAAGCATGAAGTCGAAGGTTGCTCACATGTTGGTGTCGAAGTGTGCATGTTGTAGTCGAAGATGGGTCTAGCATGTAGATGTCGAAGATGCTAGGGTTGTTAGCATGTTAATTTAGGTTTAGTGTTTAAACCCTAATTTGTTAAGTTAACTTGTTTATTAAAGTTGGCTTGTGTAATGGGTCTTGCTGAAAAAGCCCATTAGTTAGTATGTTAGGTTTTATTATAAATAGCATACTAGTCTCTCATTATTGTAAGCTGCAAATCCTAATTTAGGGTGAGAGAGGTTATTTGTTATTCTTGTAAACTTGTAATCTGTTTTTAAGAGAAAGTAAAAGAATAGCAGTTATAACCAATTCTTGTGTTCTTCTTATCTTCCCTAATTCCCTATTATACTTTGTTATTGGTATCGTTTTTCACAACAAAACTCTTTATATTCGTAATTATCAGCCATAGGGAAGATAAACAACTTAATTGAGTAATCTACATTGATTACATTGATAATTCAAGTTCTATACACAATGTATAAGTTATGAAACACATCATATTGAAATATAAATAATCTAATCATAATGCATATATTATGATGCCGGTAGTTAAGGTGGTTTGAGACAAGGCGACCCTCTATCTCCTTTTCTTTTTGTTTTTGTGGCAGAAGGATTGTCGGGTTTGATTAGAAAATCTATGGAGCTAGGCGAGTTTACGGGTTTTGAACATCAACGGTAAGTGTGTTATCGACATCCTTCAATTCGCGGATGGCACTTTGTTCGTAGGAGATGACGGTTGGAAGCATGTTTGGGCCATTAAATCGGTGCTTAAGTGTTTTCAGTTAGTCTCGGGGCTAAGCATCAATTTCCACAAGAGCAAGCCTATAGGGATAAACATAAATTCTAACTTTTTGGGAGCAAAAGCGTGTTTTCATTCTTCCAGGACCGAAGAAAAAGAATTTGTCTTTCTTGGTATTCCTGTAGGCTCTAATCTAAGGAGGATATCGACGTGTCATTAGTTGGTAACCAAGTTGAAGAACCGACTTTCTAGTTGGAAGAATCGTTTTCTTAGCTTTGGTGGCATAATCACTCTTTTGAAGTCGGTTGGAGTCGGTTCTTTGTAGTCTCTCGATATTCATGCTTTCCTTTTATAAAGCACCTTAAAAGATTAGCAAGGAGATTGTTAAGCTCTAAAGTCGTTTCCTTTGGGGAGGTTCGGAGGATCACAAAAGAATTTACTGGGTGAGATGGAAGGGCGTTTGTTTATCGGTGGAAAAGATGGATTAGGCATAAAAAGGGTAGAGGATTTTAACTTGGCTCTTTTGCATAAATGGAGATAGAGAATCTTAGAAGGAATAGACAATTTATGGTTCCGAGTTCTGAAGGCGCGTTATGGCAAGAGGTTAAGTATCAGGTGTCAGTGGCAGGGAGTTATCATTATAGTAGAAATTCCAAATCATACTGGTGGATCAATATTTTCTTTTAAGTAGAAACCTTCTGAGTACATTTTCTTGGACAATTGCGGGTTCCGTATTTGTAAAGGATTCCCCACACCTTTTTGGCACGCTTCATGGATCGAAGAGTGCAGCTTGAAATCTATGTTTCCTGTTATGTTTTCTATGGCAATGCTGCAAAATGTTTCCATGGCAGGTATAGGTGGCCGGGCCGATGGTGTGTGGGTTTGGGGCGATTTTAGGAATCCTTTTTCCGGGTGTTCTACGGCAGAAGCTGATATGTAGTCCCTGCGATGAATTCTGCAGCAGGTTGTCCCGGCCACTGGCGGACATGACCGCATTTCTTGGATCGCTAACAGTGAGCATATTTTTCTGTGAGGTCTTTTCATGATCTAATCAGTTGCACCACCACTTCTTTCGACCCTCACAATCATTTCGACAAAGCTTTGTAGATGGTTTGGAAGAGGGAGGTTCCTTTTAAATAAAGACTTTCAGATGGAGGTGTTTCATCAATAGGTTATCGTCGAAAGGTTGTTTTAGAAACCGAGGTATTATTTCTTGATCTTCTGGTAATTTATTGTGTGTCCTCTGTTCTAATGATTTGAAAACTCTTGATCACTCGCTTTTATTTTGTCAAGTGTCACTTTTGGTTTGGAAGGAGGTGGCAGAATGGATTGCCTGTTTTAAGGGAAGCTTTTCGAATTGGTATTACTTTTTGTATGTCGAAGAAAGTTTAGGACGGTAAAGCGGGTTGTATCTGGTTAACAGTTTGTTGGAATTTAAAGAATGTCATCATTTTTAAGAATGATCATTGGAACGTTTTTAGGAATGATCATTGAAATGTCAAATTTACGGCGTGGAGATGATCTTTCATCGAAGAAAGTACTCATTCCAAATTTTTTTATTTAAAGGGTCACATCAGATAACGACAATATTTTAGTAATGTCAAATTCCACTCGGTAGTTGCAACAGAATCTGCATCGACATAAGTTAATGTAAAAGTTGACAATATCATGGTTTATTTTATGTTACACAATTAACAATGTATAAGATATATTGTAGATTTATTAGAACATAATCTAAGAATAAGTTATATTAATACTTAGTTTATATTTCAAAGAAGTGTTAATAATTAAGAGCATGTTAGAAAATCAATAAAATGCTATTGCGTATCAAACATTCTATAAACCTTTTTATATCAATCAAGTGTTGATGTTAATCATGTTGCATTACTCCATTTTATATGATATTACATATAACTTATTGAATTAAGCAAATAATTTATTTATATCATAATGAAACTTATATATATTACACATATTTTAAAGACAACTATCCTAATGAAATGGAAATCTTGCATTCATAATAATATGACCACATGAAATAGGATAGTAAACATTCAATTACAATGTGATTCAGCATAACAGAAAGGAAAATAGATCCATCTAACAACCTAGATTAAAACAAAAATTAACATCCATTTAACCATGTCTTAGAAGTGCATGCATCTAATACTAAGTCAAGCGGTCACTAATTCCCATTGTGTGGAATTAGTGAGGGAGGTAGCCGTATCCTTGATGACGGTAGATCGGTGAGATGGGTGTAACTCATGATTGGTACCACATGCATATAGTTGCATTGCATTAGGTGTATGGACCATTATAACATGAATGGAAGTGATCCAATGTTATAATGTTGTGTGGTTGATTAATGATTGTAATTGGTGGATGTGTATATAATCTGAATGTGTTTGCTATTGGGTGAATATTGTATTGTTGATGTTTTATCGTTTATGAACTGATAACATTGTTTAATTGTGAATGAGACTCACCCTTACTATTGTCATTTTTCAGATTGAGGATA
Organism: Vicia villosa; assembly: GCF_029867415.1. Lineage (NCBI taxonomy): Eukaryota > Viridiplantae > Streptophyta > Magnoliopsida > Fabales > Fabaceae > Vicia > Vicia villosa. Next base: position 217,657,295 of record NC_081182.1, on the reverse strand, counting down.
GCGGCTTTTTGACTTGGTGAGGATTAGCTCATGAGTCAGTGCGTTAGTTTAGCGTTAGGTGTCATGCTCTGATATTGTAACACTGGGGACGCGATGTTTTGAGTTTATGTTTTATAACTCTAGTTGTTTATTCTGATGTTTGAAGGATAAAGTTTTTAAGATGTTGGACTTATCCGTGTGATTTAATTTCCGTTGTGTTAACATGAAGTGTTATAATCTTATGATGAATTTTCCTCAGTGAATGCATGGCATAGACGTGTGACGTTTTATTAATTATTGAATTGTGGCGCCCTTGCTTTCATGTACTCTGAATAATTTATTTATGGGTTAATATCATTTTACCCCCTGCCAAAGTAGCGAGTTTCGGTTTTCCCCCTTATTAAAAAAAAATTTAGCCTTTGCCCCTTAACAAAAAATTTAGTCTTGAGTTTAAAAGGGTGTTACAAGAACGAGTCCCTACTAGCATATATCACTTGTTATGCCATTATTTTTCTTTTGTTAAAAAAATAAATTAAATATATATATACTTTGAAATATTTATATAATATATGTGTATCAGTTTAATTATATTTTAATTTTCCTAAATTACATCAATTTATCAGTTTAAATATAGTTTAATTATCTTTCATTTCTTAATGACTTTATTTTTCAATTTTTAATTTTTTAATATTAGTAATTTTATAACTTTACCTATTTTAACCAAAATTTAATCTTTTACTAATATCTTTTATTATCCTCAATCCAAATGCGCGAAAACGACGGGTACTTGTGCAAACACACGGGTATCAACACTGTTGTCTATTACACGGACGTTTAAGAACACGTAGAAACTTCATGAAGCAACATTTCTATTTCATCAATTTATACAATTATGTTATATTATTACATGATAATAATATTATTCCTTTTGGGCCTATTAATCCTACACTATTAACTCAAATAAAATATTAGGCCCAAACAATGATCTTATCCCATTAACTTAGATACTTTAATCAACCTTTAGGCCCAAACTATTTAAAATTAATTTATCTTTTTCACACATCTTTAATTATCATATTAATCCATCACCTAAAATTTATTCTTTCCTTATCATTTTTTATTTTCCTCAATCACAATGTGCGAAAAAGACGAGTACCCGTGCAAAGTCACATGTATCACACTAGTATTAGTAAAAAGCACACACCAAATATACGAGTTCTCTTTATTATTTCTTAGAAACTTCATTCCCTCATAACTAAGATTATTATGCTAATCCCTTTGTGAGTTATGGTAAACAAATCAATTTGTAGTTTTTTCAAAGCCCTATAATGTGAGACAAACAAGTCCTTTAAGGATTTAGGGAAGAAAGACCTTAAAAGGTGGTAAATCGTGAACCCCTCTAGTGTGAGGAAAGCATGCTCTTAAAGGTTTGAGGTAAACACGTTCTCTAGTGTGAGATAAGTTAAACTAAATCTCTTTCAACAACACACCCTAATATCAAATACCACAACTTATATTTATCAAGAAGGTCTTGACTAGCTACTACGCTTGACCACGCATTTTGGACCCTTTAGTCATTATTAATGTATCATGCAAAATTTTCAATACTTTGTGTTCAATTATAATGCAATAGTCTAGATCATCAAACATGCTGATGAAAAACAAAATGCTTATGGACACCCCATGTTCAATTTTTGACATGTTTATTGTTTCCAAATCGAACGACTCCACCTTCATTTAGCTCTGAATTTTCAAGACATTATTTCCTTGGACACATGTCATAAGAGCAACCTGAATCCATAAGCTGAGTCAAAGGGAAGATCAATTATAAACCAGATAACCTATTTATCACCTTTTCGTTAGTATAATTATATTTCCCCTTAAAACAAGTATAATTACTTTTGTCTCGTGACATTATAACAATCTTTAATTCCCAAACATTTGAAATAGGGATGCAAGTAGACCCAAATCCACGGAGCCAACCCGCACCCGAGTCAACGGGTGAAAATCCGAAATGATTGGGTTTGGGTTCGGGTGCCTCCCGATTTTTTGCGTGTGGGTTTGGATAGTGTAAAACCCACACCCGAAACCCAAAATCACACCCACTTATATATATATATATATATATATATATATATATATATATATATATATATATATATATATATATATATATATATATATATATATATATATATATATATATATATATATATATATATATATATATATATATATATATATATGGTGTAAAATTGTAAGAAAACTGTGTTTTATGTATTTTATTGCGGGTTCGGCTTTGGGTGAAAAAACCTGAACCCAACAAGTGTGGGTGTGGGTGTCATTTTGGCATCCGAATAGCTTTTGAGTTTGGGTTTGGATTCGGGTGTCGATTTCGGGTGCGGGTTTGGGTAGTGTGAAACCCGCACCCAACTTGTTGTCATCCCTAATTTGAAAGAAGTCAATCAAATCCTAAAGATGGCTAGCAGAGATCCTCGTGTCTTGAGTTACAACCAATCGAATAATCCAAAAGCACATGACATATCTAATCGGGTTGAGAAAAAAATAGAAAAAAATCTCGAACAATTGTATACATTAATTTAAAAAAACTCAATAAAATAAATAGTAAATTTTTTTAAACTTATTATTATGTAGTCAAAGAGCATTGCTAGTAACTAGCAAATTAAATTTTGAAAAAACTCTCTTTAAAGAAGACATATAAACGAATTAAACCTTTATTAATTCCCGAAATAGTAAAATCTCAATTAAACCCTAGATTTCTGAAATAGTAAAATGGTGATTAAACCCTACGATTTCCGAAAAAGAAAAATTGTGATTAAATCCTAACTATTCTACCAAGATGAAACGCTCACTCTCTCCTGGTTCACGAACTCGCTCCGGTCACATTCGCCAATATGGAGGCTCTGCTCCAAGGCATTTCCTCCCAAATAACCACCGTTCTGGTGGCGCATCGGGCTTCCTTCCCTCTTGCAGCTACGGTGGATTCCGTTTGACATCCCTAACTTTGAAAATCATTCTCGCGGCTCCAACAATGGCGGCGGCGATCCATCCATTGGGTAGATGCAACAGATTCTGCATCGACATAAGGTATTGTAAAAGTTGGCAATATCATGGTTTACTAGTCAGAGACCTGTGTTGTCGCCCGGGTACATTATTTATGGTGTAGTATTTTTTGAACGATACGAAAAATGTGAAGTAAAAAAGTTCGACCAAATTGCATATATAAAATGGAAATTAACCATTTAAAAAAAGTTTTACTAATAAGATATTAGTAGAATAAAATTTAGGTTTTAAGTTAAAATAATGATCTATAAAAAGTTTTAATATAGGTCAAGAACACAATTGTAAAATAGGGCCAAGTAGTATAAATACAAATGTAAAATTTTAGATATAATTGCTAAATTTGAAATGATTTATTTATTTAAAATGAATAATAGTCATATAGGTTTAACTATTTAATAATCATAGACAAAGAAGAAAAATATAATTTTGAGATGGAGAAAAAATTAATATTTAAAAATAAAGATTTTGTCTCTTAAATTAAAATGATGATTGATTAAACTAAAATAAATATTGTCTTGTTAGTGGCCCATGATAAATACATTTTTAATGTTATTAAAATTAAAAAAATACATTATACTATCATGCAATTGATATGGTATAAAATTATTTAAATACAAATAAATTTTAAATGAATGACTTAATTATTAAATAATTATACAAAGAAAAAAATAGATCCATGAGACAGAAAGAGAATAAAAGTTTTTTAACATTTGAAAAAATAAATAAAAAATGTATTTTGATAGTGACCCGTAAAATACAATCTAATAACATATAAATTTAAAATGAATGACTTAATTATAAATAAGTAATAATCATAAAAATTTAACTATATTAAATAACCATATAAAAAAAGAACATTTGAGTTGAAAAAAAAATGAAATTTAACAAATACAAATAGATAAAAATGTAAAAGTATCATTTCTTTTTAAAAAAGCATCTAGAATGACAATAATTATGTATTGAAGAGAGAGTAAAGAGAAAGGGAAAATGGAGAGAGAAATGATGTATTATGTTGTAGAAAATATGTGGATCAATAAAAGTGAGACATTTGGTACAAGAAATCAAAAAGATGAAAAAGTATTGTTAGTTACTAAAATATCCAAATTATAATATAAATTATTTTTTAAGAAAAGACAATTTAAAAAATTTGGTTAATCTCTTAATATATGTTAGATAGTAGATATTACACAACTAACAACGTATAAGATATATCGTAGATTTATTAGAACATAATCTAAGTATAACTTATATTAATACTTAGTTTATTTTTCAAAGAAGTGTTACAGTAATAATTAAGAGCATGTTAGAAAATCAATAAAATGCTATTGCGTATAAAACATTCTATAAACCTTTTTATATCAATCAAGTGTAAATTATATATACTAGTACTTAGACCCGTGCGAGGCACGGGTTATTTTTGAAGTAAATTTTTTAAAAAACAAAAACATTTATAATTTAGAAATTTTACTTATAGTAAGATTATTATTATATAAATAAAATGTCACTGTTATTAACATAAAAAATTTAATTTAATTAACTTTTTTTAAATTATAAAATAATTTCGACATTTCTAATTTATTAATAATTTGTGTAAGTTTTAAAAACAATTAACTCATAAAATAAAAATACCACAAAATACATATACAATCATTTAGTTATTAATAATTCAATCATATAATAATGACCCAACGTAAATCATATTATAATTTAAAAAAAATAATTAAAATATATTGATATAAATAATTTTGCTATAAGTTGCATTTGCAATTTAAGATATAAGTAAATAAAATATTTTAGAATTTATTATAATTTATAAAGAAAGTTATAATACAAATTTACAAATAATTTAAGTAAATAAAATATTTTACATCTTAAAAAGAATAAATGAAAACAAAATTTTCACTATATATTGTCAGGAATTATTTACTATTCAAATTTTTTATTTTTTTTAATGAAATTATATTAAAAAACTTATAATTTCATTTTTATTTAATTATTGTCAAGGATTATCATCAATGCAAATTCTAACTCAATTAAAGTATGTCAAATAATATATAATCAATTATTTTTGGATTCAAGCTACTAATAAAAAAATAATTTACAACATCAACATATTATTCTTTTAAATGAAAATGATTTACACATTAATTATAAATCAATTTCATAAATCTTACTTATTCATTACAATTTTTAATATATAAAATTAATTTTTAAAAATTTAATATAATTGATATATCTGTAACCATTATTTTGATTCGTCTTATTAATTTAAACATTCAACATATACTTAATTTTTCAAACGAAATCAATTGAAAAAATTTCATTCAATTAAAACAAATCTTTATTTTCTATCATTTCTTCTAAAATGTATTACTTTTAAAATTCAACATATTTTCAAATGGTTATAAAATCTTATATAATAATGATTTAAATAAAACAATTAAAAAGAATAGTTTACAAACAAAATCAATAATATTTTACAAACAAAATCAACAATATTTTACACTAACATAAATGAATACTACTTTTACACCATATGAAATCCCATATATACATAAAAGAAATTAAAAGAAAATTTAAGTAAAAAATGGAAACAAACAATAAAAGAATAAACATATGATAATATAATTAATTGATAAAATAAAAAGTTCGGAGACATAAATGAAGAATTGCAATTCATCCATCTGTGATATGCTTATACCTACACACAAAAAAAAAAACAAAATAGAGACAAACAATAAAAGCAAAAAATATAATAATATAATAAATAAATAAATAAATATAAAAATATACATACATACATTAAAATGCAAGTGCACTACATATCAAAACAAAACATTAAGACAACAACACTACATAAAAGATTATAAAAATTGAACAAATCAAGATTATAAATTATGGAACAAATTAATGCAAATAAAATAATATTCTACTATCCCGTTATGTAGTGGGAGGACATCAAACTGCAAGTGCCCAGATGAAACACTTTTATAATCAACCAGAACCTCTAATAACATCACAAACTCAAAAATTAAAAAAAAAAAAAAAAACTCACTAAAAAAATACAGTTCCTAACTAATAATCTAATCAACGGGAAAAATTTCATAATTCTACAAAACTATGAACTCTAGCTAATGATCATATTAAAAGAAAATCACTATCTAAATCACACCAGAACTAATTAAACAATCTGAATTAAATAATTCATCATCAAACACCAAATTATAAAATCAAAAATAAAAAATAGTTGAGATTAAACCTCTGGAAATATCCGGAAATTGATGAAGATCTACTTTTTCCATCCATGTTTACCATAAACATGCAAAACCCCGGAAACAAAGAGAAAACGATAAAAAAAAAACATTTTGAAAAGCACATGGCATGGTAAAAATAAGAAGATAAGGAATCAAGAAGTCAAAAGTGCAAATTAGGCAGAGATGTATGATCAGAAGAAGTGTGATTGAGAATCAATGAAATTGATCTTATTTATATAGATAAAAGCAACAGAATTTGAAATAATTACCTGACTGACTATTCAATTGTAGTATATGAATTGGGAGAAGAAATAGCATTAATGAAGAGATAATTAAGAATTGGGAGAAGAGAAATAACATTGGTGAGGAGATGATTAGGGACTGGGAGAAGAAAAATTAAAAGAGTTTGCCTTGAAGCGGCACCGTGAATCCCAATCGATAAAAACACATAAATATCAAGGTTATTTTTTCCAATTCTTAAAAAATTGAACTTTGAAAATTGTACGGTTTTTTTCCTATTCCCAAGTTAATTATTAAATATTTTGTTTAATAATTAAAAAATAGATTAATTAGGAATTTATAAATTAATTAATTATTAAATAATTAAAGATAATTATAGAAATATTACTATTAATAGATATTTTAAAATAGTAAGCATGCTAATTAGATGACAAATGGCAAACTTGCCAAAAAACTCATCTTGCTTTATTATATTGTATGATCACACATATTTTAAAGACAACTAACCTAATGAAATGGAAATCTTGCATTCATAATAATATGACCACATGAAATAGGATAGTAAACACTCAATTACAATGTGATTCAGGATAACAGAAAGGAAAATAGATCCATCTAACAACCTAGATTAAAACAAAAAATTAGCTTACTTGCATTAGACTAATTTGCTTGCATCCCTCATTGCTTAGATTCTCTCCTTAAGTCTTGGTTGGTCGAAGTTTAAGATCCCTTCCATGAGTAAATTGAAGTCGTTGAAAGTGAAAATTGATGAAATTCAAAATGAACTTCGCCGGACATTGTGCAATGACAAGTTACGGAATATCAAGTCAAAGAAAAAAACTGCCAGAATACAAGAAGCATTTGCTTTAGGATTGGAACCATCTCCGCTCGTACCTGATGGAATTGTGGACTTCTTACTTCAAAATTCACCCTCGGTTGAAGTTGACTTTGTTGATTGCAGAAAAAAACCTCTTAGAAAGAAACATTTATAGTTGATTTGTTTTACTTTTTTTCTTTACTTTAGAAAGAGACCATTTATAATTGTTTTGTTTTATTTTTTCTTTACTTATATGTTTTTATTTATCAATATCTCTTTGGTTATAGATACTAATCAGTTGATAAATTACTAGTCTCTTGGCTAAAAAAAGAAATTTGCAATATATAGGACATGATTGTGTCTAGTCTCAACTTGAGTGGATGTTCTAAATCAAGGATTATATTGTTATGCTGGTACTCTTCGTGTCTGGTTGCATTGCTTAATTATCTTATAATTGAACATATTTTAAAAGTATAATAAATTTATAAAAAATTATTTAATATAAGAATTTTTATTAATTTATATTATAGTTTTCTTTTATTATTTTAGTTATGTTCTTTTAATTTAAAAGATATGTCATATTTATGTGAATAATACAATATTATAAGAAAGTTTTATATTAAATTATTTGTATATATTTGTTCGTATAGAGTCAAAACAGATGGTCAGCAACGACGGCGTGATCTTCGATGATGGTTCAGAGAAAAAATGTGTTGTACATGTAAGATACTCTGATGTCAAAGTAAGAAAGAGAACAAAAGTACAACATAAAGTATGCGACTTTGGGTAAAGTTTGAATTACCTTGCCATCTAGGTGTAGAGGGCTATTTATATTGTTCTGTTTAGTGTGTGACTTAGTCAAGCTATATTTTGGGTTGAGCGTGTTTCCAGGGTCCAAAATATAGGTGATAGTTGAATAAGTCTTGGGCACCTGAACTAGTCGTTGGCGGGGACGGTGGAGTTAGCGTTCTCGGATGATCCCTTGGTATGAGGAGACTATCCTTTAGGCGTGCTTGGTAAATGGGCAAAAGAGGAATTGTGGCCTCTATTTGCTCGAGCAAGTGGGTCAATGCTTATTGGACCATTTTTATGCTTATAAGAGGATTGGGTCAATTCTGATAATTGGGCTGGTCTAGAACAGGAACCCCCCAAGTTGTTGCTTTCGAACGTGGGAGTAATGACTTAAGGTCAACTCATGAAAGTTATGAGGAGACTTGACGAGGAGGAGGTGCTTATGTTGGGCGAGGCATTCAGACTTTTATGTTCTCTTTCCTCACTCTTTAACTTTCACTGATCTTTTGTCCTCGTTGTCGTCATCGCCGCCCCAGACTCTTCATTTTCCTTCAGTTTTCAGTCTCCTTTCTTTTAGGTTTATGTTGATTGAATTGCATTCTAAATTTTTGCACATACAAATTAAATTATAATTGTACAAATTCTTTCTATAACTTGTATCGAGGAAGCCGTTACCAAAAGATAGAATCTAAACAACGGAATCTTTTATGTTAAACCCTTTTTTTTCTTTCATATATCAAATTTACTTACTACTAAAAAGTATTGTTTAGATTGTTTAATTTGGGATCTCATTTTATATCCAATATTTAAATTGCGTTGAAAAGTTGTTATGATGTGCTTATTTCTGTTTTCATTTTTTTTACTAGCAATACAAACACCATTCAGGAGCTATCTTCAATAGATGCTGACCTCTGTAAGTGGTTTTGTTTTTCCAAATTACAAACTCTTTCAACAAAGGTCCGTATACCGCTAAATATCGATTATGTGACCCAAATTGCAATTGATTTGTTGTTGTGGTGTTGATTCGATATATGTGATTGAAAACATATGTGATGAAGATGTGAATTATGCATGCATTGATGATATATGTATGTACGTGAATATAACTTGTATACTTGAAAATATGATTATGTACATGATTTAGTAATTATGTTGATTTCTTGAAATTGAATGAGTTATGTAATATGATATAAACATGTGAATCTTGATTAATGCATATTATACATGTTTATGTGAAGTGTGATGAATTCTCGGAATGTATTGTTGCTATGCATTTCATATATTTTGTTTATCTATAATCATTTGATTTCTTACTCTCTATTTGAATGATGTTTATCATGACATCGTGCAGGTTTTGACGAGTAGTGAGCTTATCTGAAGATTTAGCCGAGGATCTTGAGTCTATCTTTTGATTAGGTAGATATTCAAATGCTCTGGTCATGTAAAACTTAGGAGGGTTTATTTGAACTCATGTTTTGGTTATTTGGATATTGTTATCTTTTTTCGTATTTGACATGATATTTGGATATGTTGTTAAAGGCTATGTTGCCTAGATATTGGATTTCATATAGCATAGAGATTATGTTATTTTAAATTGGTAGATGAATATAGTATGTGATATATTCATTGAAATTGTTTGAATGGTATTTATTCTTCCGCGTTCGATATTCACTATATATGAAAGCATGAAGTGTCAAATTATGTTACAATATGATTAGTGCATATTTTGAATGTTTGTTCTAGGTTTTCACTACGGTGAAGATAACATATGACACCCTTTTTATCATATGCATATTATACTCTGTGAATATTTGTTATAATTTTTGGTTAGAAAAAGGGTGTTACAGAGAGCACCTAGGGCGCCTACCCTGGGCTTAAGGGGCATCCGCCCCACACCCCATGTGCCCCCCGTCACAAACTTTTCTTCCTCCTTTTATTACTTCTTCTTTTCCTATTTCCATGTTCCAATTTTTCAGCCTAATTTCATCCATCTATTTACATGATACCCAGTGTTTTATAGGATCAATTCAGTTAAATAAACACGACTAAGTTTTTACAACATTTCATTGACAGAACAACAACGGTTTCATCATCGATTTTCAGAAAAGACATCACAGCAATCAACATCAAATACAGACAACAAAACAAGCCAAACACACCACAGTAGGAATTTCAATACTCAAAATCCCACATATCATTTATCATAATCCCGGTTATAGAGTTGAATCCCACCCTTACCTTGAATTGGAGACTGCCCTATGATTTATGATCGAATCTGAGCTTCGTCGTAGATTTCAATTTTCTGCCTCTTCACAACAACTTTTCCTCTTCTAAAAACCTCGTCCCTTTTTCCTCTACTAGCACATCCAAAAGAAAACTCTTACTGATACTTCTTATAATTCCACTTAACCAAATAATACTATTATATCATTGGGCCTAGTATTCACACTTCCCACTCTTACTTCAACCAACACAATACAAGTCTAGTTAAATAGTTACTTCATTATTTCACCACCGATAATTAAATAATTAAATTTCAATAAGATTATTTAATGTCTGATGTTTCACATTCACTTCGTAAATCATCTACCAATCCAAAAACAATTAATTAAATAATTAGTCGAATTATTCGGGGCGTTACACCCAACACCCCAACAGATGATTTGTTGGGCCATATGCCAAGTGGTTTTGGTTTGGGCCTTGTATTATGTTTGGCTGAGTGCAGACCCAGTCCAGAACAGGAGCCCTCCAAGTCGTTTCTCCTAGGCGAGGAGCTATGACTCCTTAGGTCTGCTTGTATGTTCGAGAAAACACGTTACAAGATCAGACTTCTCTCCAAGCAGTGCTCGAGTGATTGTATACGATCCTTGTCCTCCAATTGCTTTGTCATATTCAAGGGACCTGTGATCGTGTCTAGATATTGCTAGTTTCGCATTGCATACAATAGAATTATCTTGTCTGATTTTAACTGGTTCAATATCGGTTAGATGAAGTCACAACAAATTACACTCCCCCTCAAGTGCGAGTCCACAATGCTCCTCCTCACAACTGTACCTCTGTTTACACCTTGCAACGGAACGACGTCTCTTCTTTGATACAAGTGAGTCGGTCTCTTTCTCGAATCAAAGGCTCATGATATCATTGTTAGTACATAGTGGTGGACACCTTTGAGCAACACATTTTGTGAGAAACACACCACTTGTCCACCTAAAACCTTAAGGTGGTAGGTGAGTGGGTTCTCCCACTTATATATGTTCATGTCACCACATCCTATCTAATGTGAGACTATTTCTCCATTTACTCACACTTGCATTAATATTCTAACATATTTGCTTTGATAAGAAGACTGAAACAATTAGACTGGGCTGTCCTGTCTGGATTTTAAAACAATCGGTTTGATGATGTCACAACAAGTTAAGTGCATATTTAATTTAGTCTGACAAGAGACTGAATTGTCTTGATTACTGATTTACAAGTGAACCAATCGGACTGTCCGGTCCTCTCCTGATTTTAAAACATTGGTTTCATTCTGTTCAAAATGTTTTTGAATTTCATAGGAAATAGCCATCATTTCTAAATTTTTCAATTGTACCATTTTGCATCTCACTTAAAACAGAATGGCAGTTGTTGTTCGTATTGAGGAAGATTCTTTTGGCATTTGTGAAGGTTTGTTTGTTCCTCATTGTTCTCGAGTAAAATATACAATTTTTGGAAATAACACATTGTGATAACTTTAATTTATAGGGTTATGACAATGTTGGCATGGTGCATCTCTTCCAACCTTAAACAGTTACTAGTATAATTTCCCCCCCTCACCATACAGTAGAAGAAGGATAGTTTGTTTGGAATGATGAGGACGGTGTTTCCTTCTACATGTTACAAAATGCAATTACATAACCAATAATCTTGGCTTTTTTACGGCGGTGATATTTTGACACTATATTGGGCAACAAGCTCATCATTCAAATTGTTGCAAGTTGCAACAGATACATACAAACACACGCACAATACATCGAGTATGATTACAGTCCAATCCCGAAACTCTCAAATATCATGCAGGAATGTTTTATCAACAACAATCATCAACACATAAACAAGTTCTAGTGTGATGGGATGGTTTCACAGACTATATTTCACCCATAATAACAATAACCTTTCATTTAAATCTTTTAAAAATTGTATTATACTGTCACTTAATAATAATAGTCACTAATAGTTAGCTAAAGGAATAGAGCATAGTTTGACCATAAATAATTGTAATAATATGCTTTACAAAACTTGAAGGTAGCTTACAAAATTCTAACAAGTTTTCTTTTAATACAGCTGCAATTTATATGCAATGCAGATAACAATAAGAAAGCAAAGGGACCATTAATAAACAACTCATTACCCAACTTTCTCAACTGTTTTGTATTGTTGCTATAATTTCCGACAAAGGGACCAATGTCTATAGCCCTTCAATTAGGAGTTTTCCAATATAAACATATTTGTATTGTATCTGAACCCTGAAGGATTATAATAACCAGGAAGGTTCTCCTACAGAGGTCAAATAAGGTCATGTAAGAAACAAAAATATATCTCCGTGACTCTTGCATTTGCATTAACAAATGTAATAGAAGCTCCATCTAAAGTTTCACAAGTTCAAGTGGGAGCGCAGTCAACTTGAACACTGATCAGTATTGTCCATGGCGGTGAGCCAAAATCTCGCCATACCGCCCGCTTTACAGCGCCTTTATAGTGGTTTATGACAAAAAACCCCGCAATATCGGCCAACATTTACCATTAAGGCGAGCCCAAAAATCGCCATGTATATCCGCCACAGCGGTCATGGCGCCGCTATTTGATAACACTGACACTAATTGAGAACCAATATTAGAAAAAATCGTATAATCAACAATAAAGCTGGCTGCTAGATACTAAATCAAAATGGTCTTATATGTGACTCAAAATGCACACAATTCATTTTTTAAATGTTAGCAGCTAAGCTAATGCTTACCTAAGGTTGTGAACCTTCTATAAATTAAAAGATAATTATGCAATGCAAAGTGCAAACCGACACATAGAGTTGTAGCTGAGCAATATAATCCTTTCTTGAGTACATCCACTCAAGTTGAGACTAGACACAATCATGTCTGGACATATCTACAATTTCTTTCTTTAGCCAAGAGACTAGTAATTATTCAACTAGTTACTAGTTATGACCAAGGAGATATTGATAAATAAAAACATAGAAGGAAAGAAAAAAATAAAACAAACCATCATCAATGTCTCTTTCTAAGAAGTTTTTTTTCCGCAATCAACTATGTCAACTTTAACTGATGGTGAATTTTGAAGCAAGAAGTCCACAACTCCGTCAAGTTCAAGTGGAGACAGCTCCAATCCTAAATCAAATGCTTTATGTATCATAGCAGCTTCTTTCTTTGACTTGATGTCCTGTAACTTATCATTGCTCAACGCCAGGAGTCCACATTGAATTTCGTCAATTTTCACTTTCAATGACTTTAGTTTACCCAAGGAAGGGATCTTAAACTTCAACAAACCAGGAATTAAGGAGAGAACCTACGTAATTAGGGATGCAAGCAAATTAGTCTAATGCAAGTCAAATAATATTTTACAAAATTAATCTTAAGAAGAAAGTAAAAACACAGCCTCAAAAGATGTAAGCTAATGTACCTGAAGAGTAGTTGCAGTGACAGTCAATGATTTGATATTAGCAAACTCTGAGAGCCAATTAAACAGAAACAACGGAGGTCCATAACAAGTATATGGAAATACTTCAGCGTCAATATCTACATGTTTAAGAGAAGAAATATTGCTCCAAGAGATATCGTGATAAGGAACACCACGAAAAGAAAATGTACAAAGACTTGGAGTGCAAAGCTCAATTTTATAATAGTCATCTGAGTCATTGTACATAGTAAAATTAACAAGCGTCGCGCTTGATATACAAAGGGTTCCCCAATTTTCCACGTTACAATGGGAAATGAGCAAACGATTCAACCTATTAAAGGTTGAAAATGGTTCGGCGCAATCCTTATCGCCAACCGAAAATGTAAAATTCTCTAGTTCCAAGGTAGATAACGCGGGCAAATTGAGAGATTTCGGAAACAGGTTTTCACAACCATAACAAATAGAAAGGCTAAGATGTGTTAAAGTGTGAGATGAAAATAAGGCAAGAGGAATTTGTGCAATGCCACCATTTACACTAAGTCGTAAGCGTTGAACACGATGTGAAATAGCATAATTCACAATCCATTTAAATATGGGAACCTCCAAGAGAATAGATCTATTCTCAAAGTCGAGAGTGTGCAATGAGACAGAGGAATCGCGAAGAGATAAAACCTTAGACACGAATTCGGAGAATATCTTATTAGTTCGAAAGCCTCGAAAATCAGATATATGGAAAATAAGAGCGGGAAGACGTTTCCAGAGATCGTTCCATCTCGAGGATAAGATGCATGTTGTTACGGCGTGTTTGGTAATCAAAAAAGAGAGTATGTGAAGGATAATGCAATCAGGTAAATCACTGAGCATGTCTTTGTTGTGTACATTATTATCACTGATTTCAACTTTATTCATGACGGAATTAGACATGAATCAATATCTTGTTGCTAAACTGTAATGGAAAAATCGATTGAAAAAGGTAGAAAGTGGATTTGACAAATTGAGCTGAAAAGTAAAAATGAATGGAGCAATAGGAAGTACCTTGCCAGCAAGTTTGTTGATTTGAGTTGCAGAAGCTGTACAAAAAACTGGATTTGGGAAGTCCTTTTTTGAGATTAAAATTATCAATCGATGAAATTTATGGGTTCTAAAGTTTCTGTCACCATAGCTTGTTGTTTTCCTGTAAAAAGTACGACTTTTCAAAGTGTAAAAATATAAAACATACAGAGAAGCGTAAGAATATGAAATACTAATTTAAAAAAATGGAAGAGTTTTTGTTTGTTCTAAAGTAAGAGATCCGTGAGTAACACACCATGTTATATTTTAATAAATATGGCTTGTTTGACTATATATGTTTGAGCTTATATCATAATTTATAAACTCGTATAACAATAAAATATGAGTTTAATAGTAGTGCACTGTCAGTGTAAAAAAATATTACACAAACATTCAATCAGATTATTTTAAAGTGCCAAATCATTTCGGTATTTTAAAATTTAAAGACTAACTTTGTAAGATACATGATTGTTATTGGTTGACAGTGTAAAAATAATTTACACTGTCAGTACACATCCTCTTTTCTCATAAAATATATGTTTGATAATAGTTTTTTTATCATAAATTTGTAATTTATTTTATTAAATATTATTTTAGCTTATACTATTTAGTAGTAATAATTTATAAGTAAAAGTTAAATTTTCACCTATTAAAGAAATTTAAATGTTTGTGTTTTTTTCTTAAATATGTTTTATGCTAAGGTGTAAAAATAATTTTAATGAGTGGTTGTTTATATTGAAGAGTAATTCAATATTCAGAAGATGAGCATCAGAAGTTCTGATGTGGGCAGATCTTCTGATGGTTACTCAGAAGATGTTGTGATCTTCTGATGGTTACTCAGAAGATGTTGTTGACCAGAAGATGTTATCTTCTAGGTCTCATTAGCTTAGCTGTTTAGTAGTAAGGGTACTTTAGTATTTTGTAGTACTGTACTGTTTGTAACTTAAACTTGTTCACTAAGTTTAGTCTGTTAAGGCCTACGTGGCAAGAATTTTCTTTTGTATAAATAGCCTTGTAGTAGCTATCATTTATTAATCAACAACTTTATTCTCTCTCATTAATCTTTGCGCCGTTATTCTCTTTGTCATCATCTTTATTCTTTGTGCACCAACAATTGGTATCTAGAGCTCCGGTTTCAACCACAGGGAAACACGAGTGAACGTGAGTTTGTGTGACTGTGTGATTGATTTTGTTTCTGGGAAACAAAGTTGTGTTGAATCGCATTTTTCTTGGTTGTTTGTGGGTTGGGAAACACTGTGTGAGTGTGAGTGAAATCTTTTTGTCTCCACAAGTTTAAAGATGAGTGGAAGCAATTTGAATACCAAACTTCCAGTTCTTGAGGGTAAAAACTGGAATAGATGGATGATTCAAATGCGTGTATTATTTCGTGCTCAAGATGTTCTAGATCTTGTCACTGGAGGATATGTTCCGGTTGCAGCGGATGCAACGGAAGAACAAAGAGAAGCGCAGAGAGAGACGAAGAAGAGAGATCAAAAGGCGTTGTTCTTCATCCATCAGTGTGTGGATGTGAATGTGTTTGAGAAGATTGCTAATTCTATGACGTCAAAGGAGGCGTGGGATATACTGGTCAGGTGTTACGGTGGTGACGTATCAGTGAAGAAGGTGAAGCTTCAATCCATGAGAAAGCAATATGAGAATCTCAACATGAAGAACAATGAGAAAGTCTCTGAGTATATCTCTAGAGTGATTTTGATCACTAATGAGATGAAGGCTTGTGGAGAAACCCTTTCTGAACAAGTAATCATAGAGAAGATATTGAGGTCACTTACTCCTCAATTTGATTATATTGTTGTATCTATTGAACATTCTAAAGATCTGGAAACCATGAGAATAGAAGAGTTGCAAAGCAGTTTAGAAGCACAAGAGTTGCGTCTGACTGAGAGAACTTCTGAGAGAGAAGTTGAGCAAGCTCTGAAGGCTTCTTTTGTCAAGAAGGACCAGAAGCGTAGACGTGGTGATAGATTCCAGAAGGAAGCCTCAACTTCTGATGAGAAGAGATATCAGAAGGTAAAGGATAAGAAGAAAGTTCAATGTTACAGTTGCAAACAGTTTGGCCATTTTGCTAGAGACTGTTTGGCAAACAAAGGAAGGAGATCAGAAGAAGAAAATATAGCCAAAGGAGCTTCAGATGATGAACCTGTGCTATTGATGGCTTCAGAGTCTGACGGAAGATGTTCGTCATAATGGTGGTATATGGACACTGGGTGTTCAAATCACTTGACTGGAAACAAACAATGGTTGATAGATTTTGACTCTGAGTCAAAGTGAAAGTGAAGAATGGCTGAAGATTTTGGTTCCCCATGTCCATTTTTCATTCAAAAAACACCGTTGTGTATTATTTTTTAGATACATAGCATACTTTTATTGACGTGGAATAAGAAATATTAATTATTGACAATGTTTTCCTCCTTTAATCGTCTTCTCTAATCGTCGTTTTTTCCTCTCAGCTTGCTCGTTCATCTCTTTCATTATCCAAAAAACGCTCTCTATGTTCTCTCTCGTTCAGAAAGTATCCTAGGAATACAAAAAACTGAAAAAAAATCAACATTTTTGTGACGAAAAATGGACACGAGGGACCAAAACTGTTTAAAAAATAAATAGGGGGACTGATTTCATGAAATGGCCAAAATAGGGGACCAAAATTGTAATTTAGCCTTTTAATTAATTAATTAGTTAATTAAAAAGCTAATTTTATCAAACATTTTAAATAATTTATTCTATAAATCATCATCTATAATCTTAGTTATCAGGAGTTATAAATTATTAATTAATTTATCCATTAACCGTTATTTTTATAAAACGGAAGACTGAATATAGTTGGATGAATCAGTAATTGTGAATGCAAAATTCTAAAATACTTTCTAAGGGTTGCATTGTTTTTTAAAGTTGTAGTACCAAGAAGTAATGCAATTCTCATTTTTATAATATAAAGGTAATATTGATGGTGATTGAAAGAAGTATGACTTAAAATAAGTAGACATATCTAAAGGGAATGTGGTATTTAAGTTTAGGATGAATGTATAATATGGTTATTACATAGTGGGAGTGTGATATTATTGTAAATATTTTAATAATAAAACAATAAATTTTTGAATTATTAATTTAATTTTAGTAATTGGAGATAATTTTTTAGAAATAGTTAAATAATTATTAATATGGAAGTAATTAGCTTATAGTAGACTTAATTAAACCTTTGGAGTTAAGTATTTAGCTTATAGTTTTTCTTTGTTACCTTGTTCCTTTCGTACTACATTTTTGCTTGGTTAATGGTACTAAAAAATACACTTTGTTGGTCCTATTCATACATTTTAGACATAAGTTTTCAAAAATATAAATATAAAATCACTCAAAAATTGGATTTTATCGCATGGCACAGGTCACTTATTTTACTTTTTATACATAAGTTTTCAAAAATATAAAATTATGAAATTTTATAATGAAATTTTATAATGGATTATAGTTCCTTGACTATGAAATTTTATCTCGTAATTAAACATGACTTGTCCAGGTTCAGGTTGTTAGATCAAGGCATTATACAACAAAAATATTTGATGTTTTAGTATTGACTATTGTAAAGATCATTGTGAATCTAATTCCAATTGCAAATGAACAGCTAGATTAATTGCACATACCACTCTTTTTTATTTAACCTGGTTTTTGGGTTCTAGTTATCATCTAACTTTGAGAGGCCAAAAACAACTTATGGAAATCATCAATGATTGTTTGAAGGATTGATCATGACTTTAAACTTTTGGAAATCATCAATCTGAATATGCAAAGTCAATCAACATATGTGAGAGAATTATACGCAATCACATAAGAAATGGTGAGGCTGATCAGGGGCGGCGGAGCCAAGGCCCAGCTAGGCGTCCGGGCTCAACCCCTATGTACTCCCCCAATTTAATAGTCGATTTTTAGATAAAATCAGGGACAACATTAGTAAAAATAAGGTGTGAAAATTAAAACAAATAAATAATCAATAGTGTAAAATTTTTGTCCAGCCTGCATAAAATTTCTAACTCCGCCGCTGGTAATTCCAGCTTTCAATCTCACCATCAAATTGTTGCATACAAACACAAGCGCAATACATATAGTATGATAATCAAATTATATATATTGAAGAAAACAACTTCAGGTTTAACAAGCTCAGATTGCATACTAAATATTGTTACACCTGAACAGCAGAGCTTATCCCAACTTTCCAAACATTCATTACAACTACCTGCTTCTATTGTCTATAACCCTTGACATAGCCTATGTTTGGCTTTTGAAGGAAATTGCGGTAACACCGCACGTTTCACAAAAGCTACAACTTGTAACCTTCTCAAAATCGCAGTGCAAATGGCTCAGGACGCATGGCAGCGGTATACCACCGATTTACCAAACACATGCATAATGGATCACTTAATATCTTCCAAATAGAAGCTATCAAGTATGGACATACTTGTATTATTGTATCTGAACTCCGAAGGCCTTATAACAACATGCAGATTCCTACACGTTAAATAAGGTAATGTAAGAAGCAAAAATATGTCAAACGATTCTTATAGACTTGTGTTATTGACACTACTCTTGAATTTGCATTAACAAGTAGTACATCATATGATCAACAATAAAGCTGACTGCTAGATACTGAATCAAAATGGCCCTATATGTGCCTAAGGATGTGAACCTCCTATAAATTAAAACATAATTAAGCAATGCAAACCACACATAGAGTACCAGCATATCAATATAATCCTTGCTTTAGAGCATCCACTCAAGTTGTGACTAGACACAATCATATCACTATATATCTACAATTTATTTCTTTAGCCAAGAGACTTATAATTTATCAAATAATAATAACTAGTTATAACCAAAGATATCTTTATAAACATAAACATAGAAGGAATGAAAAATTAAAACAAACCAATTATAAATGTCTTGGTCTAAGAGGTTTTTTTTTTCTTCTGCCATCAACAAAGTCAACTTCAGCCGAAGGTGAATTTTGAAGCAAGAAGTCCACAATTCCATCAGGTACAAGCGGAGACGGTTCAAATCCTAAATAAAATGCTTTCTCTATCCTAACAGCTTCTTTCTTTGACTTGATGTTCTGCAATTTGTCCTCGCATAACGCCATGCGGAGTCCATATTGAATTTCGTCAATTTCCACTCTCAATGACTTCAATTTACCCAAGGAAGGAATCTTAAACTCCAACAGTCCAGGAATTAAGGAGAGAGCCTACGCAACGAGGGATGCAAGCAGATTAGTCTAATGCAAGTCAAATAATTTTGTATGAAATTTACAAGAAAGTAAAAACACAGCCTCAAAAGATGTTAAGTTAATGTACCTGAAGAGTAGATGCAGTAACTGTCAGCGATTTTATATTCGCAAACTCTAAGAGCCACTTGAACAGAAAGAAAGGAGGCCCACAACTACTTCGAAATACTTCCGCGTCAATATCTACATGTTCAAGAGATGAAACATTGCTCCAAGATATATCCTGATAAGGATATCCACTAAAAGCAAACGTACAAAGACTCGGAGTGCAAAGAACAATTTTATAATAGTCGTCTTCGTCTGATTGAATGTACATAGAAAAATTGACGAGACTCGCGCTTGATATGCAGAGGCTTCCTGCACCTTTCACGGTGCATTCGGAAATGGACAAACTTATCAACTTACTAAAGGTCGAAAATGGTTCAGCGCAACCATCATCGCCAACATAAAATGTAAGATTCTCTAATTCCAAGGTAGATAATGCTGGCAAAGTGAGAGAGTTTGGAAACGGTGTTTCCATAGCATGATGAATAGAAAGCTTAAGATATGTTAATGATGGCAAATTGAGAGAAATGTTCTCAAAGTCACGACGAGAATTGGAAATAGCAAGGGTGAGATGTTTGAAAATCTTGGATGAAAATAATTCGGGAGGAATTTGAGCAATGCCACTAGCTGCACTAAGTCCGAACCGTTGAACATTGTGTAAAATAGCGGAATCCACAACAAATCTAAGTAAGCGAGGCTCCAAGCGGCAAATTCTATTATCGAAGTTGAGAGTGTGCAGTGAGATAGAAGAATCGCGAAGAGATAAAACTTTAAACACAAATTCGTTGAATATATCGGCAGTTCGAAAGTCTCGATAATCGAAACTAAGAGCGGGAAGACGTTTCCAGAGGTTCTTCCATGTTGAGGATAAAATGCAGGTTGTAACGGCGTGTTTGGTAGTCAAAAAAGAGAGTATGTGAAGGATAACGCAATCGGGTAAATCGCTGAGCATGTCTTTGGGTAGAGTAAGACTAAGTTTAAGTTTCTTCATCATGGAATTAGAAATTTTGAATCTAACTTTCATCGTCATGGGATTTGAATTGGAGAAGCAAGAAAACCGCTGTGCAATCAGAGAGAAAACCCAAAGATCTGAATGGGATATTATAACAAATTAGAAAAACAGAAGGTAAGAGTTTGCTTTTATAGCCAAAGTAACCGACTCTCAGCACGCGCATATTTCTCCTTCCTTTTCTGATATTACCATATTACCCTCGTCTGTATTCTCAAATCTTTTTTTTAAGATCCAAATTACTACTACTAATAAACTAAAACATATTAATATTTAAAATTATTGTTTTATTTTTATATTTATATCTTTATCGTAAGTATATATATATATATATATATATATATATATATATATATATATATATATTTTTTGTGTAAGCAAGAAATATATTAATGGGAGAACTAAGGGTTCTCCAACCTTGATACACAAGATCGGACTAAATCCGACAAAAAAAGGAATATTACTAACCAATTACAATCACGATAAAAAAGATAGCGGATCTTTGCAAAAATCGTAAAAGTTACAATTGGAGTGAGTAATATCACCAAATAATGACCACCTCCACATCAAGAACTTGATTTTCCACACTATGTCATTTATATTCCAAACCTCATTTTTAAAGCAAAAGCCATTCCTTGTCAACCAAATAATCCAACAAGTGGCCAACCAAAACACCCCCAATTTACCTTCTTTAATACTTTTCAAACGACTCACGGCATACCATTCCATAAAAAGCAGAATGCAATCGTCCTCCTTCCAACCCGAATAATCCACCCACTCACCAATATCTTTCCAAACAAGTTTAATAACATGACATTTGAAGAAAAGATGGTCTCTATCCTCCAAATGAACCCCACAAAAGATACAATTTAAATTAGAAGTAGGAAAAGAAATACCTCTAACTTTTAAAAGATCTTTGGTTGGAAGCCTATTCACAAAAAGTCTCCATGCAAATGCTTTAATTTTAAAAGGAATCTCCATCTTCCAAATCTTTTCCAACGCCTCATCATTCCTATTAATGGGACCAAAAGGAATTCGCCGGGAAGCATACCGGCGATAACATGATGCTACCGAAAAAATCTTATCCGTCTCAATATTCCAGCACACGGAATCCTTTTCCGAATTGCTACCCACAAAAGTTTCCAACAAGTTCCTAAGTGACAAAAGCTTAGGTAATAAACCCGCCTCAACCACCTCCATCACCAGGATGCCCAAATCTCCCCATTTCCAAACGCCGTCACTCCACCCTCCCATAACCGCTACGGAAACATTTTTCAATAAAGAAATCTCAAAAAGTTCTGGAAAAGCCTCCGACAAACAAACATCATTTAACCAACAAACCTCCCAAAATGGAGTGTTAAAACCATTGCCCACAATAAAACAACTATTCTCAAGGAAAGGATCTATATGATAAGCGGAAGAAATACCAACCTTTAGCATGTCCCGCCACCAAATAGAATAGGAGGAATTTTTTTTTTGAATCCCGCCACCAAAAAGGTGCATATTCACATCTCCATATCTCGCCTTCAAAACATCCAACCACAACATCCTCCCCCCATTTGCAATTCTCCATCTCCACTTATTTAAAAGCGCTAGATTAAAGTCGTTTAAATCCTTAATATTTAAACCACCCTTTAAATAAGGCAAAGTCACACCCTTCCAACTAACCCAATGAATACGACGATTATCCGTCACTCCTCCCCATAAAAAATTGCATTGCAACTTTGAAAATTCACTTACCACTTTGGCCGGCATCTTATAGAAAGACATGGTGAAAATAGCTAACGAACTCAAAATATACTTTAAAAGAGTTATTCTTCCACCAAGGTTCAAAAAGCGATTTTTCCAACCCAACAAGCGATTCTTCATTTTATCCAAAAGCGGAGTCCACGTGCACTCTTTCCTCGGATTGAAGCCAATAGGAATGCCAAGGAAAAAGAAGTTGCTATTTTCTACTTTGCAAGAAAGGTACAAAGAAGCCGCTTCCAAAAAATTCCTAGATACACTAATCCCTATCAACTTGCTTTTGTGAAAGTTAATTCCTAGACCCGAAACCAACTCAAAAGCTCTCAACACAACCTTGACCGCCTTCACATGTTTCCAAGATCCTTCTCCCACTAATAAAGTATCATCCGCGAATTGAAGGATATCTACACTACACCTCCGGTTAATCAAGAAATTCTCAAACTCATTAATTTCAATGGATTTTCGAACCAACCTCGAAAGAGCCTCCGACACAATAACAAAAAGAAAAGGGGAAAGAGGATCTCCTTGACGTAATCCCCTTTTCACCAAAAACTCTCTAGTAGGACTCCCGTTTACCACCACCGACATGTCACTTCTAAAAACCAATAATTCCATCCATCTCCTCCATTTATTACCAAAGCCCATTTTCAATAATAAATGTCTCAAAAAATTCCAAGAAACTTTATCATAAGCCTTCTCAAAATCAACTTTAAAAAGAAGACAAGATTTACCTTCTTTTTTAGCAAAATCCACCACTTCATTAGCCACTAAAACACCATCTAGCAATTGCCTTCCCGGAACAAAAGCGCTTTGACAAGGAGAAATAATAGAATGCAACACCGACTTCAATCTACCCGCTAACATCTTCGCCATAAATTTATACATGCAACCCATTAAACAAATCGGTCTATAGTCATCCAAAGAAAGAGGGTTCACGGTCTTTGGAATCAAAGCCAAAAAAGAAGAAGTAACCGCCTTTGATAATTCTCTTCCTTCGAAAAAGTGATCAAAAAATCTCAAGAAATCTTCTTTAATAAAAGACCAACATCTCTTTATAAAAAGAAAAGAGAACCCATCCGGGCCCGGGCTTTTAGAACCTCCACAACTCTTTAGCGCTTCGATAATTTCATCTTCTTGAAAAGGTCTTTCAAGCCAAGTCTTATCTTCCTCACTAATACAATCAAAAAATAAACCGTCCAAAGACGACACCATCTCTTCCTCCTCTTCAAATTTTTTTGAGAAATGATTAACAACATAATCTTTAATATCCTTTACCTTGTCCAAACTTCCCTCCGAAGTGTTAATGGGCCCCAAATGATTAATTCTTCTTTTTTCCTTCATTATTTTGTGGAAGTAACCGCTATTTGAGTCACCTTCCTTTAACCACTTCAAATTGGCTTTTTGCACTAACATATTTTCTTTAATTCTCAATTTCATCCAAAACCGACTAGTGGCTTCCTTCCTTCTAAACAACGTATCCGAGAGAAAATCCTCTCCCTCTAATTCCAACAAATCATCCCCACAATTAATAGCACTAACCTCCTCTTGAATTTCCAAGTCAATTCTTCCAAAAACCTCCTTATTCCACCATTTAAGACGACCTTTAAGGAGAAATAATTTTTGTTTCAAAACATAATCCCCTCTACCTTCCACTTTGAAGCTCTTCCACTCGTTCTCCACAAAATTGAAGAAGGAATCGTGAGAAAACCACTCATTGTTGAACTTAAATGGTTTAGGCCCCCAATCATTGTTGTCAATTTCTAACCAAATGGGACAATGGTCGGAAATATCTCTCTCCCCCACCACTTGCCCAATCACCCCCCAATCACACATCACTTTCTCCGATACTAGAATTCTATCAATTCTACTCATTGATTTACCATCTCCGCTATACCAAGAAATTTTTTTTCCCTTACAAGGAACATCCACCAACAAGCTTTTCTCAATAAATTCCGCAAACTCAACCGCTTCATTAGCATTAGATAAGACCCCTCTACCTTTCCTCTCCTCCCGCGCCTTAATAGCATTAAAATCACCTCCTATAATCCATTCGCCATCATTGTAAACACCTTTTAACTCCAAAAGCTTGCGCCACAACCTTCTCGTTTTGGCAAACTCACATGAAGAGTATACATTAACCAAATAAAAGAAGTTATTATTCTTACCCACTTTCACACCAAGATAACCTTCCCCTTTAAAGCTCAATAAAACCTCAACCGAATCTTCCTTCCACATGGTTAATAGACCTCCCAATCTACCCAAAGAATTAGAATACGAAAATCCTATGTCTTTACAACGCCAAAACTCTTCGCCACAAAGTCATGCATGCTAGTCATTTTTGTCTCTTGTAAGAAAAAAATATCCGCTTTACTCTTAATCACCAAAGAACTGATTCTTCTCCTCTTAAGAGCATTGCCACCCCCTCTAATGTTGAATGATCCAATAATCATGGCAACTTCTTATTAAACTCCTTCGAACCGGTTTTTTTCAAAGCCGCTTCATGCTCCAAAGCTTCTAATCTCTCAATGATTTTAGCCTCTCCTCCCATAGACACCACCCCCAACCCTTCCAGCGCTTTCCAAATTTTAGTTCCAGCTTCCATGTCTAAATGGCCCCACTGTCTACCATTGTTCCTATTAATGTCGCTACTACTACTAAGATTGCCATGACAAAATTCCCCACTGTGAGAACCCTCACCATCCTTAGGATTCGACTATTGAACCAGACCGGTTACCTGGCCGGTTCTCGGTTCGACCGGTCCGACCGGCAAGTCCGGTCCGGTTTTTAAAACACTGGTTTATGAGCCCATATTACAATAAAAAAAGATTTATTTAAAAAAGTTTTTTCATTTTAAATTTATAATTTATTTTATTAATTTATTGCTTATTTGTTAAACACTATTTTAAATAGTATTTTAGCTTATAATTTAGAGGATTTCTTAACCCACCTCATGGCTTTTCTACACATCATCGAATTGACCAAAATATCTTCGTACTTCCGTAGATGCATATCAGGAAGCACTTTTTTTTGTTTAATATTATTTTGTACCGTAGATGCACATGTGGAAGACTTCCGTAGATGCATCTACGGAATCAACCCAAACCCAGAAAACCAGATCAGAAGCATTTTTAACCATAAAAGACACATGCATTGATTCATTGATTAATCGGTATTACAACGAAATTTCAAACAGAAAATTAAGAAAACTAAGAGATATATCATATTACAACAGTTAAAACAATGTCATCTGATTCATGCATCATTTGAATGGAATCAATGTCATATTTCACTCCATCCCACCAACTTCCTTTTCTCCGGTCTGCGAAGAGTTCCTTGTTCTAAGCCTCTGGGTTTGTACTCCCCCTCTAAAAAAGACATCAAAGTCCTCTGGAGTTGGTCCAAGGAATGAATATTCCAAAACTTAACCAGCATGGGGGATTTGACGGGAGAGAAAATGACATGCCCTTCCCTTATGCGATATTCGGGTTCAGGATCGGGACATGAAAATGACGCGCCCATGCTTCCATTATTTTGTCAACATTCACTCTGGGCTTCACCGCTTTCCCACCTTCGGTCGCTACTTGTTTCATCCCCACAGCGGGTTTAACCTTACTTCTCATATTACATGATATGTGATATCGACAAAGTAATGCATCGGAAGAAGGAAATACCTTTGCAACCGCATTCATCAAAGCGGGGTCGCGGTCCGTAACAATCGCCTTAGACATCTCGACTTGTTTTTTCAAAAGTGAGTGACACACCTCCAATGCCCACCTAAAATTATCCTCTTTTCACACTTCAAAAAAGCAAAACCAACGGCAAATGTTTTCTCGGTGGATGTAACACTAACCATCTCGAATAGTGGGAGTCGATACTTGTTGGTCTTGTAGGTAGAATCGAGAAGGAGCTCTGTCGAGAAAGTGTTGAACAACTTTATGGAATTCAGATGAGTCCAAAAAATATCTCGGACCATAACCTCGTCATCACAATTTCTGTACCGCACCACGTATTTGTTATCATCCAACATTTTCAACAATTGTTGCCTCTCGTTCCTATCTCCCCTACTCGCCTTTTTATTGTGGTACCGTTGATTATACACTTGCCTTATATTTGATATGTTGTCGGGTTCCTTCCTTTTCAATGTGACAAGTATATTTTTCAGTTGGACAAAATTCAAGGACATGTCTTTAATAGATGTCTTCTCAACCGGATTGAGCCGACATGCCATAGGATGGCCTTGTAATTTTGTGCACAAATCATGATTATGCAAACCACAAATAATAGAGCATCTCCACTTCGTGCTAGCCAACATGTAACTGTTGAAAGAGTATTGTGGTGTACTTTTCGTTATTATCGTCTCCACAGGGATTATTGCGATATCACCTCCGTTCTATAGCCTATTTTGTCTTGAGTTAATGTTACTTTAAATTTGGGTTTGCAAAAGATCATTCAATTCTTTTAGTAGCAAAGAGTAAATTAATGAAAGTTCTAAGTTAAAGAAAATGTATCAAGATTCGATTTTCATCGACCTAAATTTGTATGTCTCCTTATAAATAGATGCTTATGAACTTGCTAACGATCAATATAATTACGTATCGACACCTATATCGTCCGTGTCCGCAACGATATAGTTAGATTTACCGTATTGTTTAACCGACGATTTCTCCACCGTTTAAACAATACAAATAACGTTTTAAGAACCGATACTTAGTAAACATCAAACTCTAAATCCATGTCTGCAACTTATAGTTTGAAAGATGATTAGTTAGGTCTAGATACAAACATTGATGTCTCAAACACTTATACCAAAGAAAAAGCTTTAATAAACAAACTAAACCATCTATATTGATCATCACTTGTTCATACACATATATTCACAAGAAAAACATACAAAAGGCTAGGAAGATTACATCTTATCTTGATACAAAAGTGATTTAGCTATCCATGAGAATGTTAGCTTGCACAAGAAGGTAAGGATGAAGATCAACAAGCATCAAATGACGATTAATCGACGATCAAGGCTTCCAATCTTCAACTCTATATTTGCTACAGTGTATATTGCTCTTGTTTCTCTCTAAAATATCTCCAACTCCCCTCTAAAATGATCTGGCCCATAAACAAATAAACAAAGTTTCGCAGACCGCGCTTAGCGCGGTGCAGCCCGCTAAGCGCGCTATCAATAATTGCTCAAACCGCCCAACCGCGCTAAGCGGGCTCCAGACCTCACTTAGCGCGGAACTCTCTGCCAGAACTTCCTTCTTTTCTTCAAAAGCGCGCTTAGCGGGCTCAACCTCGCTTAGCGCGCTACCTCTTTTCAGCAATCCTTGGCTTTGGTCTTGGAACATCTTCAAAGTGCTTTTTCCATGGTCCAAGCTTCCAATTATCTATAAAAACTACAAAATCCAACATAGATTGCAAAGATAAGAACTATTCAACAATAATATAAATATAAGAATAAATATATACCAAATGACAATAAAATACTACTTATTAACCACAAAAAGACTTGAGAGTTACCAAAAATTACCTAAGATATTTACACAAATTGGTAACTAACAACTCTCCCCAACTAAACCTTTGTTTGTCCTCAAACGAAAACAAACACAAAAACAATCAACAAGCAAAACCAAGAGAGCACAAGCTAAGACAAGAACAAATGGGTGGTTCAAATTCCATAAGCACACAAGCAACATCTCACCCTTGCTCAAATAATACCATGCTTGAGATACTAATACTAAATACACAATTGATGTAAACAGCTCCTAAAACAAAATAAGTTCAAAATTGAATCACAACCTACACACTTCTCTAGTAAGAGACAAAATTGAGGCCCTAACACTCACACAACAATGTCGCCAACATCCAGAATTAATTATGCAATCATCTACACAACATTTATATAAAAAGCGTAGAAGCAAGAATCACAAAGACTTAAGGGTTGAAACTTGGGTTGGTTAACAAGGAAGTGTCATTTCTCAAGGCCATTGAAACAAAAGGGGTCAATTCCTAAGAGAGCATTCAAATCATGATTAAATCCACACATCCTTATCAACCGATCACACAATTTTATTGCTCAAGAGTTCATCTTTTTATTTTAAAAGAACTAGCTATATACAAAGCTCTTCTCTTTTCCTTTTTCTTTTTCTTTTTTCTTTTTCTTTTCTCTTTTTCTTTTTCTCTCTTGAGCAATTATTTATTTTCTTCTACACACCAATACAACCAAGATCAAAATTTTATTCTCCCCAACTTGAATATTACCACCACATAATCACGAATGCTCCCTATTCTAAGGCGAAAAGGAATCAATCCTAACCACATTTCATGGTACTTTTCAAGGTTCAAAGAAAGTCATCAAGATTCAAATCAAAAATCGGCAATTATAAGGCATGACATGATACCGATTGAATCTTGGCAAAATGGCTCAAAGTGGTTAGCAAATACTCACACACTCACCGGGTAGGTTATATTTGGAAGAGAAGTTATACTCGTAATGCGAAACAAAATGCTTTGATCACTTTCATGCTTTACACAATTAAAATAAAAAACGCAAGATTAAACATAATAAACACGAGTTAAACGCACATTGTTGGTAACCACAAAATAATATATATATGTACAATGGAAAGGCTCCTCACACTAGTTTTAGAACTAAAATGATTCATTATTGAACTATATTTGTTAAAGAAAATATGACATCTCAATTGTACAGTTACAAGCATCTCATTCATGGTATATTTAAAGGAACGGTAGAAATGTACCTTGCACGTACTAATTTCACACTATATCATCACCGCCCCAATTGGTTGTAAAAGCTTGCTTCATCAAAGGAAGCACTTTCACAAGAACAACAACAAAAATTTTAAAAACACAATTGCATATGTATATAGAAATAAAAGCAATTAAACTAAAAACTTAATAAATTAAAAACAAACACCAACAGGTGTCAAAATATCCAAAAAGGCATAGCAATGCCTAAGGTTCAAAATACCTCATCCTATAAAAGGACGGAACAAAAACTACAAAGCTTAAGTCAAAAATAAAAAAAAACTAGCACTAAACATACTAACTAAACATACTAAGTATCAACTAAAAAGAACTACTCATCCTCATCATCATCTTCCACATTCTCATTCTCGCCACCATCTCCCTCCTCCTCAGGAAATGGACTGACCTCAGGCCAATTAGCATAATCCACCAAATCTTGGCGAGAACTCCACGGATGAGCCACATGGGGCTCCATCATCTGCAACCTCAGCTAAGACATAGCGTCATGCATAAACATGAATGCTCTCTGATGTGCCATATGAAATGCCAAGTTCTCCTCTCTATCAGGATCACTACGGCGGCGAGCAGGGCGAGCAGCAGCAACAGGAACAGCAGTTAACCTGGACAAACAATAACGCTCAATAAAAGTATCATCAATAAAAGTGTCAATGGACATAAGCCCCTCAGAAGGAATCTGCACTCTAGCTTTCCTGCACAGATTCATGATCAAACCCGGGAATATCAACTTGCAGGGAGCACGATCACCATGGCGAGTTACACTCAAAGCAACCCTCTTCAGCTCATTCGCAATAATGCGAGTAATATCAATCGGCTCATGCTCAATCATACGAGCAACCAAAGCAGCAGACTCAGCAGGTAAAGAAGAAGTGTGACTCCTAGGCCTCAAATTATGAAGGACCACAGACATGAGAATCTGAGCATTAGTAGACAACGACTTCCTAGAGAATTTCTGGGGCTGCTGTGAAGGATTAAGATCATAAGATTGCCCAACCGAACACAAGACCTCCCTCAGATGCTCCCAATCGAAATTACCCCTTGCTAATTGCACATGATACCCACACAGCTCACCATCCTCAAAGGGTAATTGAGTTCCAAGAAACTCACGGATAGCCTGACGAGAAAAATCAATTTCCTTACCACGCACCCAAGTTTTGAACTCAAAGGGAACACCTTCAACCGGAAATTCTTCATTTGGAACGGCATTAGCATAGAACTCTCTTACAATCTCCAAATGAAACTTAGGTGCAGGCTCACAAAGTCTAAGCCAACCATACTCCTCAATGGTGCGATGACACCACCCATAGGTTCCCTCAGGATTGATCCTCACAATTCGCTCTGGCCACCATGTCCTAACCTCTAACTTCTTATACCTCGCCTCCTGAACATGACTCTTAAAACGGTTTTGATTAAACGGAATAGCCCTAGGTGCTTGAGAAGAACTGCCACCTTCGGTTCCGGTCTTTCTTTTCTTAGAGCCCAGGAATTTCGGTCCCATCTGAAATAATTAGGAACACGGCACCACAAAACCAACATGTTAACACAATACATAACAAAAATTAAACAGCCACAACAAGAATTAAAACAACAGATCACTCCTCCTGCATCAAACAAAAACAGGGAGAAGAGGGGATTTTTCTGAAATCCCCAGACCGCGCTAAGCGCGCCTACCGCGCTAAGCGGGCTCTGCGATTTGCAGAAAAAATCCCCTGCGAACCAGGGTTTCATCCATGCATTTCCAGCACCCAAATATGATTCTAAACAAGCACAAAGCACTGGAAACCAGATTGAATCACTAAGTTTTCAAAACAACAACCCTAACCACAAAATTTCTATTCCTAAACTAAAATTAAACCCTAATATATAAAACAAGCATAAAGAAATAGCAAAGGAAATGGAGAAATTACCTTGGTGAAGATGAAGGAGAAGAAAAGCAAGGAATTTGAATGCTAAGCAACACAAAAATGGAGAAGCAAAAAGAGAAATTTCTTTAGGAGAGCAAAATGAGGGAAATGAGGCAACAAGACCTCAAAACCCTATTTTCTCCACTTGGCAACGCGCTGGGCCGGGTCAAAAACATAAAGGCCCAAAATTGCAATATTTTTTTTTTCTGAAAAACCAACCCGCGCTAAGCGGGCTCTGAAGCGCGCTAAGCGCGCAAGTCTCTGGAACTTGGGGTTCCAAAATTGCAAAAGCGTGCTAAGCGGGCTAGTGGCGCGCTAAGCGCACTTGACAGAACACAGAAAAATTTTTCTTCTACCAGCAAGTGTAACTTTACCGGTAGACTGATTTTGGCTCGACCAGAACGCAAAAAACATAAACGGTAAAAAACACATAAAACAAGCTGAATATTTACAAATTGGGGTGCCTCCCAATAAGCGCTTTGTTTAACGTCGGTCAGCTCGACGGTCAAAGGCAATCAAGGATCACCAAACGATAAAACACAAGTTTCACGATTAAAATCGCATCCTCGATAAACCTTCAACCTCTGACCATTAACTACCCATTCTTGCTTTGATTTTTGGTCCTCTATCACAATAGCCCCATGGCTTCTAACCTCTTTGACCAAAAACGGTCCGGACCATTTAGACTTCAACTTTCCCGGAAAAAGTCTTAACCGGGAATTGAAAAGTAAAACTAATTGCCCTACCTTAAAGTCCTTCATTCTAACCTTACTATCATGATAGAATTTGGTCTTTTCCTTGTAAATCGAATTAGACTTATAGGCATGCAATCTCATCTCTTCCAACTCATTAAGTTGGATTTTTCTTCTCTCTCCACACAACTTGTGGTCAAAATTCAAAAGCTTCAAGGCCCAATATGCCTTATGTTCTAGTTCTACGGGAAGGTGACAGCTTTTACCATACACCATTTGGAATGGTGTAAGACCGATCGGTGCTTTGAAAGCGGTCCGATACGCCCACAAGGTTTCATCAAGCTTCATTGACCAATCCTTCCTAGAACTAGACACAGTTTTCTCAAGAATTCTCTTAATCTCTCGATTGGTCCTCTCAACTTGCCCATTAGTTTGTGGATGATATGGAGTAGCTACCTTGTGCTTTACTCCATATTGCTCCAACACTTTTTCAAGCGGAGCATTACAGAAATGAGATCCACCATCACTAATTAATACTCTTGGCGAGCCAAACCGCGAAAATATATTTTTCTTCAAAAACTTTATCACGGTCTTACCATCCGCTTTGGGTGAAGCAATCGCTTCCACCCACTTAGACACGTAATCCACAGCTACCAAGATGTATTCATTTGACATTGAGGAAGGGAATGGTCCAACAAAGTCAATACCCCAACAATCAAATACCTCAACTTCTACAATACTTTGGAGGGGCATTTCCTCTCTTTTCCCTATTCCACCAGTTCTTTGACAACTGTCGCATGAGGCAACATGGTGGTAAGCATCTTTGAACAAAGTAGGCCACCAAAATCCCGATTGAAGGACTTTTGTGGCCGTACGCAAACCATTAAAATGACCACCATAAGGCGAATTGTGGCAATGCCACAAAATGCTTTTTGTCTCCTCATCTGCGACACATCTTCTCAAAAGATTGTCACTACTCAACTTAAACAAGTGAGGATCATCCCAAACATAGAAATTAGCATCGTTCAAAAACTTTTTTCTTTGATTCCAAGTTAGATCCTCAGGTATCCAGCCGGATGCTTTGTGGTTAGCCATATCCGCGAACCAGGGTCTAACTTCCTGTACCATGTACAGTTTTTCATCGGGGAATTCTTCCCTCACCTCTTTTTCATTGTTTGTCACCTCGGTATTCACTAACCGAGACAAATGATCCGCAATCAAATTTTCTGTACCTTTCTTATCTTTCACTTCAAGATCAAATTCTTGAAGCAAAAGAATCCACCGAATAAGCCTCTGTTTTGAATCAGGCTTGGTGAGAAGATATTTGATTGCGGCATGATCAGTATAACACACAACTTTAGAACCAATGAGGTAAGGACGAAACTTTTCCAATGCAAATACAATTGCGAGCAATTCTTTTTCTGTGGTGGCATAGTTAACCTGTGCCTCATTTAAAACTTTGCTCGCATAATGTATAGCATGAAATTGTTTGTTCTTCCTTTGGCCTAAGACCGCACCAACCGCATAGTCACTAGCATCGCACATGAGTTCAAACTCAAGCGACCAATTAGGAGCGACAATTATGGGT
Organism: Vicia villosa; assembly: GCF_029867415.1. NCBI lineage: Eukaryota > Viridiplantae > Streptophyta > Magnoliopsida > Fabales > Fabaceae > Vicia > Vicia villosa. The sequence continues at coordinate 217,623,358 of NC_081182.1, read as the reverse complement.
GTGGTGGTCAAATTTTCTTTAAGTTCTAGGAAAGCTTTTAGACATGATTCATCAAAATTAAATTCCATACCTTTGTTGAGCAAATTACTCAAAGGCTTTGCAACCTTGGAGAAATCCTTGATGAATCTTCTATAGAACCCAGCATGTCCCAAAAAGCTCCTTATGCCTTTAACATTCACCGGAGGGGGAAGCTTTTCAATAACCTCGATTTTTGCCGGATCAACCTCAAGACCCTTTGAAGAAACCTTGTGGCCAAGAACAATCCCATCCGTCACCATGAAAGTTCATTTCTCCCAGTTGAGAACCAAATTTGTTTCAATGCATCTTTCCATCACCACATCAAGGTTCTTCAAGCACAAGTCAAATGATGACCCGTACACAGAAAAATCATCCATGAACACCTCAATGCTTTTTTCGATCAAATCTGAGAAGATAGCTTGCATGCACCTTTGAAATGTTGCAGGAGCATTACATAGTCCAAATGGCATTCTTCGGTAAGCGAAAACGCCAAAAGGACATGTAAAAGCAGTTTTCTCGTGGTCCGCCGGATTCACTGATATTTGATTGTATCCCGAATAACCATCCAAGAAACAATAGAAATTTCTTCCGGCTAACCTCTCTAACATTTGATCCATAAAAGGCAATGGAAAGTGATCTTTTCTTGTTGCTTGGTTCAACCTCCTATAATCAATACACATACGCCACCCGGTCACCGCTCTCGAAGGAATCAACTCGTTCTTCTCATTTCTCACAACTGTCAATCCACCCTTCTTAGGAACCACATGCACCGGGCTCACCCATTCGCTATCGGAGATGGGATAAATCATCCCCGCCTCTAATAACTTCACAACCTCTTTTCTAACAACTTCTTTCATGGTTGGATTCAATCGCCTTTGAGGTTGTGCCACGGGCCGAAAATCATCTTCTAACATAATCTTATGCATACAATAGGCCGGACTAATACCCTTCAAGTCGGATAAAACCCATCCTATTGCTTCTTGATTCTTCGTCAACACTTCCTTCAATCGATGCTCTTCCTTGTTAGACAAACCACTATTAATGATAACCGGCTTAGTAGAATTGTCACCGAGAAACACGTATTTCAAGTGAGATGGTAACACATTCAACTCCACCTTTTGCTCTTCAACTTTAGGTTCATCCTTCAACTCTTCAATTTGAGTTTCAAATGGATTCATCTCCTCACAAGCCTCTAAATTTCTCAAGCAATCTTCAATTTCCTTCTCTTGATCTTTGGTGAGAACTTCGAGAGCTTCCATTAAAGTCTTCTCAAGAGGATTCGACAAGTGCATTTGATTCTCCACTTTCATAATAGCCCTTTCGGTAGCATCGATTCTAAAACAATCATCCTCATCATTAGGATTCTTGATGGCTTCAAAGAGATCAAGACATAATTCTTCATCTTGATACCTTAATTTCATTAAGCCATCATCAATATCGATCATCATTCGGGCCGTCTTCATAAAAGGCCTTCCTAAGATCAATGGAATCTCAGGATCTTCTTCCATGTCTATGACAATAAAATCAACAGGATACCAAAATTTGTCAACCTTGACAAGCAAGTCTTCCGCAACTCCATGAGGATGAGCTGTGGATTTATCTGCTAATGATAACGTCATTCTTGTCGGCTTCAAATCATTGATTCCTAATCTTCTCACCATAGACAATGGGATCAAATTAATGCTAGAACCGGTATCTACCAAACCTTTGCCTATGTGGACATTTCCAATAGACACCGGTAAGGTTACCCGCCCAGGATCATTTGATTTTATCGGAGTAGTGCGTTGAATTAACGCATTACAACAAGAGCTCACCGTTACTACCTCTGGATCCAAGAATCTTCTCTTCTTAGTGATGATGTCTTTGATGAATTTTGCATACATCGGCATTTGCTCTAATGCTTCGGAAAAAGGAACATTGATTTGCAACTTGCTAAAAATGTCCAAGAACCGAGCATAGTGCTTTGCATCTTCTTTCTTTGACGGACCGGGAGGGTAAGGTAATTTCTTCACTTGTATAGAATCATCCACCTTCTTCTTTCCCTTTTCACTCACACTCAATTTTTTTCTCTCTTTTTCTACAACTTTCTCAAGAGTTTCTTTTTCCACTAATTCTTTTTCTTTCTCATTTTCAACTAAATCACCCTCAACATTTTTTTCTACTTCAATCACCCTATCTTTTTCTTTCTCAACAATTTCCTCCTCAACTATTTCTCCTACACCCATATCAATTTTTCTACCGCTACGAGTTAGAATTGACTTACAATGCTCACGAGGATTTTCTTGTGTAGTAGCCGGAAAAGGACCTTTGTTTTGATCGGCAAGTTGCTTTGACAATTGCCCGACTTGAGTTTCAAGGTTCTTAATTGCGGCATCCGTACTCTTTTGGCTTGCAATTTGCAATTGCATGAATTGGCTAAGAGTGTCCTCGATAGAAAGCTTTGTTTGTTGAGGTTGTTGATTGTAACCGCCTTGATAAGGATTTTGACGATTCGATGGGCCCGCTTCCGGCCTCCATCCTTGTTGATAACCTTGATTACCTCTTTGTTGGTAACCTTGGTTATTGTTGTAAGGTTGTTGTTGTCTTCCACCATATCCTTGATTAGGATTAGACACATAATTCACCTCTTCACCCGGTGGAGGACAAAAACCTGTTTGATGGTCACCCCTACACAATTCACAACACATCACTTGTTGATTTTTAGAAGGGCTCCCATTTATCTCTTTGATTTGTTGAGGGAGTTTTGACATTTGTTGAGTGAGCAATTCTACTTGTTGTGTCAATAACTTGTTTTGAGCAAGTATTGCATCACTAGTATTCAATTCAAGAACTCCCGGTTTTCTTTGCAATGCACTACGGTTGTGTTGCCCTTGATGATCATTCAAAGCCATTCTATCAATGATAGCAATCGCTTCTGCAGCAGTTTTTGACATCAACGAACCACCCGCGGTAGCATCTAAAAGAGTTTTTGGTTGAGGTTGGAGTCCATTTCTAAAGATATGGATTTGAGACAACTCATCAAACCCATGACCTTTGCACTTTCTAACCATGGACTTGAACCTCTCCCATGCTTCATTGAGAGATTCATTCGAACCTTGAGAGAACACCGCAATAGAAGTTTTCGCTTCCATGAACCTATTGTGAGGAAAGAACCGATCCAAGAACTTCTCTTCTAACTCGTTCCAATTTGTCATGACATTATTAGGTTGATCAAGGTACCATTCCTTAGCTTTTCCAATTAAGGAATGAGGAAAAAGTCTCCTGAACACCTGTTCTTCTTGGTCTTCCGGAGCACCAATTGTTCCGGCAATCTCGTAGAACTTTGTTAGATGAGTAAATGGATCCTCGTGATCTGCCCCTGTGAACGGATTTTGGTATAATAATTGAAGTAACCCCGTCTTCATTTCGGAGTTTCTTCCATTGGCCTGATCACGAGCAAATTGTGCATTGAGACGAGGGCTGTTAACACATGGCCCTCGAGCTGGAGGATCCGCAGCCATTTCTTCCTCAACCAAGTTTTCAACAGGAGTTGAAGAAGAAGATGCCTCTTGTTGCTGTCTTCTTTCCCTAGCTAGTTGTCTCCTCCTACGAGTTTTGCTATTCTCTCTACGAGCAGTCCTCTCAATCTCAGGATCAAAAAGGAGTTGATCTGCAGGTACACGTCCTCGCATAAACTGTAATCTGAAAAACTAACCAAGCAAATTAACAAACACAAGGAAAATAAATTTAGAAACAAGATATTAATTATAAGACTCAATACAAAACAAACTATTGCAATGCTTGCAATATCTAAACAACAATCCCCGGCAACGGCGCCATTTTGTTGAAAGAGTATTGTGGTGTACTTTTCGTTATTATCGTCTCCACAGGGATTATTGCGATATCACCGCCGTTCTATAGCCTATTTTGTCTTGAGTTAATGTTACTTTAAATTTGGGTTTGCAAAAGATCATTCAATTCTTTTAGTAGCAAAGAGTAAATTAATGAAAGTTCTAAGTTAAAGAAAATGTATCAAGATTCGATTTTCATCGACCTAAATTTGTATGTCTCCTTATAAATAGATGCTTATGAACTTGCTAACGATCAATATAATTACGTATCGACACCTATATCGTCTGTGTCCGCAACGATATAGTTAGATTTACCGTATTGTTTAACCGACGATTTCTCCACCGTTTAAACAATACAAATAACGTTTTAAGAACCGATACTTAGTAAACATCAAACTCTAAATCCATGTCTGCAACTTATAGTTTGAAAGATGATTAGTTAGGTCTAGATACAAACATTGATGTCTCAAACACTTATACCAAAGAAAAAGCTTTAATAAACAAACTAAACCATCTATATTGATCATCACTTGTTCATACACATATATTCACAAGAAAAACATACAAAAGGCTAGGAAGATTACATCTTATCTTGATACAAAAGTGATTTAGCTATCCATGAGAATGTTAGCTTGCACAAGAAGGTAAGGATGAAGATCAACAAGCATCAAATGGCGATTAATCGACGATCAAGGCTTCCAATCTTCAACTCTATATTTGCTACAGTGTATATTGCTCTTGTTTCTCTCTAAAATATCTCCAACTCCCCTCTAAAATGATCTGGCCCATAAACAAATAAACAAAGTTTCGCAGACCGCGCTTAGCGCGGTGCAGCCCGCTAAGCGCGCTATCAATAATTGCTCAAACCGCCCAACCGCGCTAAGCGGGCTCCAGACCTCGCTTAGCGCGTAACTCTCTGCCAGAACTTCCTTCTTTTCTTCAAAAGCGCGCTTAGCGGGCTCAACCTCGCTTAGCGCGCTACCTCTTTTCAGCAATCCTTGGCTTTGGTCTTGGAACATCTTCAAAGTGCTTTTTCCATGGTCCAAGCTTCCAATTATCTATAAAAACTACAAAATCCAACATAGATTGCAAAGATAAGAACTATTCAACAATAATATAAATATAAGAATAAATATATACCAAATGACAATAAAATACTACTTATTAACCACAAAAAGACTTGAGAGTTACCAAAAATTACCTAAGATATTTACACAAATTGGTAACTAACAGTAACAACAAATTTTAAACGGACACTAGCATTTTCTAGTTCATGTGTCGTCTCTTTTAAAATTATTTAGAGGAGGATGGTATTTCCCACTTCTTTCGCACAATATTGTTAGAAACGGGTTTCTTCTTACCGTACCATTATCCGATCTTCCTATCACCACACCAAAACCAAGGTTTGTTGCATTTCTACGAATCCATGTTAGCATGCTTTCACGATCATCAAAGTCTTGCTTGCTACTAAAGCCACCTCCGACATCTACCACATTTGCGACTACCCCATCGATACTCGTACAAACATCGGCTAAAGTAGTTAATTCTCTTGAAGTGTTCTTCCTTAACACGTCCGTAATGGATCTACGGAAGCTACGTAACTTTTTTACACAAAAAATTATTGATAATGTGAACAATGTAGTGGTTGAAAGTGATTATTTACCTGAAATTCAAACTCTTCGTGCTCCCTTTGATTTGTTGCACCAAAAAGTTTGAGTGTTAGAGAGAAATAGGGTATTGATGATGTAGGGTTTTTAGGGTGTGGAATATGAAAAGTTTGAAGAAATGAAACAATGGGGGGAGTGATCATGTTGGTTCGAACTATATCAGACACTTACGTAGATGTATCTACAGAACAATGTGGCGCTAAGCTATTCCGTAGATGCACCTACGAAAACGTCCCTGAACTGATTTTATGTGTATTTTTCTCTATATACACTAGTTTATTACACTTCCGTAGATGCATCTATGGAAGGAATTAATTTTTTTCAAAATATGAGGTGCTTCCGGATGTGCATCTACGAAAGTTGGGGGCAAAAATGAAATTTTGTGTGGTGTTTAAGAGATCCATGAGGTTGGTTGAGAAATCCTCATAATTTATAGTTTCAGTTTTTTATGATTTTAACTAAAATCTACTACTACTAATTTATTTTAATTTAAAATAAAATAATTATATATTATATTTTTTATATCATTTAATTTATTATTTAATTGAACCGTTAATTTTATTAAACACTATAAATAATTTATCAACTATAAATATTAGCAATAAGTTATAATAAGTTACAATTATAAGATATCAACTAATTTAATCATAAATTATTAAATATCAACTAATTAATTTAGCTATTAATCACTATTTTTATCCAACAGAGACTAAATGGTTGTGTGAATTAGTAATTGTGAATGCAAAATTCTAAAATACTTTATGAAGGTTCTAAAATACTTTATGAAGGTTGCATTGTTTTTTAAAGTTGAGTAGCAAGAAGTAATGCAATTCTCATTTTTATAATATTTTTATAATATAAAAGTAATATTGATGGTGATTGAAAGAAGTATGACTTAAAATAAGTAGACATATCTAAAGGGAATGTGGTATCTAAGTTTAGGATGAATATATAATATGGTTATTACAGAGTGGAAAGTGTGATATTATTGTTTAATAATAAAACAATAAATTTTTGAATAATTAATTTAATTTTAATAATTGGAAACAATTTTTTTAAAAATAGTTAAATTATTATTAATATGGAAGTAATGTTAAAAATAAAATAACCTTCATTTTATGTCAAGTAATAAAAACATATATTTACTAGAAGAATATAACACAATTATGCAAATAAATCCGAGTTAATAAATTTATCGTATTTATAAAACATGGAATTAAAGAATAATTTTAAAAGAACGCTGATTGAATAAAATAAGTATATTTTAGGACATGTGGGTTGGTTGCTATCTGGATGAATTTCCAGACCCAAAGTAAATGTGCAAAATTTCTATAAAACTCAATCAAATTCATATTTAATTTTGAGGTAATTTTCAAAACTCAATCAAATTCATATTTAATTTTGAGGTAATTTTCAAAATTCAATCAAATTCATATTTAATTTTGAGGTATTTTCAAGGTTTTAATTAGATTTATGTTAGGGTAGGATAGTTTGGGATAGTAGACTTAAATCTTTGGACTTTTGGAAATCATCAATCTGAATATGCAAAGTCAATCAACATATGTGAAGGAATTATAGGAATGATAAGAAATGGTGATAATTCCGGCTTACAATCTCACCATCCAAATTGTTGCATCAGATAGGCACAATACATATAGTATGATCATCATATTATATATATATATATTGAAGAAAACAACTTCCAAGTTTTATCTCAAAACTCACAATCTCAGAGAAGATCATCAAATAACATAAACATACTAATGGCTTTGATCTCAATGAACAGCCCACAAACATTGACAAATAACAAACATACATAAAAAGTATTGGGCACTTCAACTGGTATTTAGTATTGCAGACTAAATATTGTTACACCTGAACAGCAGAGCTACTGCCAACTTTCCAAACATTCATAACAACTCCCTGCTTCTATTGTCTATAAGTATAACCCTTGACATAGCCTATGTTTGGCTTTTGAAAGAAGTCGCGGTATCACCGCAAGTGCACAAAAGCTGCAACTTGTAGCTTCTCAAAATCGTGGTACAAGTGGCTTGGGACGCGCAGTAGCGGTATACCACCGCTTTACCAAACAGACGCATAATGGATCACATACTTGTATTGTATCTGAACTCCGAAGGATTATAACAACCACGCAGTGCAGATTCCTGCACATTAAATAAGGTAATGTAAGAAGCAAAAATATGTCAAATAATTCTTATAGACTTATGTTATTGACACGACTCTTGAATTTGTATTAACAAATAGTACATCATATGATCAACAATAAAGCTGACTGCTAGATACTGAATAAAAATGGCCCTATATGTGCCTAAGGATGTGAACCTCCTATAAATTAAAACATAATTAAGCAATGCAAGCCGACACATAGAGTACCAGCATAGCAATATAATCCTTACTTCACAGCATCCACCCAAGTTGAGGCCAGACACAATCATGTCAATATATGTGTACATTTATTTTCTTTGGCCAAGAAACTTGTAATTTATCCACTAATAATAGCTAGTTATAACCAAAGATATATTTATAAAGATAAGCATAGAAGGAATGAAAAATTAAAACAAACCAATTGTAAATTTCTCTTCTTAAGAGGTTTCTTTTTTCTGCCATCAACAAAGTCAACTTCAGCCGAGGGTGAATTTTGAAGCAAGAAGTCCACAACACCATCAGGTACGAGCGGAGACGGTTGCAATCCTAAATCAAATGCTTTCTTTATCCTGGCAGCTTCTTCCATTGACTTGATGTTCATCAACTTGTCCTCGCATAACGCCATGCGGAGTCCATATTGAATTTCGTCAATTCTTACTCTCAATGACTTCAATTTACCCAAGGAAGGAATCTTAAACTCCAACAGTCCAGGAATTAAGGAGAGAGCCTACGCAATGAGGGATGCAAGCAGATTAGTCTAATGCAAGTCAAATAATTTTGTATGAAATTTACAAGAAAGTAAAAACACAGCCTCAAAAGATGTTAAGTTAATGTACCTGAAGAGTAGATGCAGTGACTGTCAGCGATTTTATATTCGCAAACTCTAAGAGCCACTTGAACAGAAAGAAAGGAGGCCCACAACTACTTAGAAATACTTCCGCGTCAATATCTACATGTTCAAGAGAAGAAACATTGCTCCAAGATATATCCTGATAAGGGTATCCACTAAAAGCAAATGTACGAAGACCCGGAGTGCAAAGAACAATTTTATAATAGTCGTCTTCGTCTGACTCAATGTACATACTAAAATTGACAAGACTCGCGCTTGATATGCAGAGGGTTCCTGCACCTTTCACAGTGCATTCAGAAATGGACAAACTTATCAACTTACTAAAGGTCGAAAATGGTTCAGCGCAACTATTATTGCCAACATAAAATGTAAGATTGTCTAGTTCCAAGGTAGATAATGTTGGCAAACAGAGAGAGTTTGGAAACGGGGTTTCCATAGCATGATGAATAGAAAGCTTAAGATATGTTAATGATGGCAAATTGAGAGAAATGTGGTCAAAGTCACGCTTGGAATTGGAAATAGCAAGGGTGAGATGTGTTAAAGTCTTGGATGAAAATAATTCGGGAGGAATTTGCGCGACGCCACTAGCTGCACTAAGTCCGAACCGTTGAACATTGTGTAAAATAGCATAATCCACAACAAATCTAAGTATGTGAGGCTCCAGGCGACAAATTCTATTATCAAAGTCGAGAGTGTGCAGTGAGATAGAAGAATCGCGAAGAGATAAAGCCTTAAACACAAACTCGTTGAACATATCACCGGTTCGAAAGTCTCGATAATCAAAACTAAGAGCAGGGAGACGTTTCCAGAGATCCTTCCATCTTGAGGATAAAACACATGTTCTAACGGCATCTTTGGTATTCAAAGAAGAGAGTATGTGAAGGATAATGCATTCGGGTAAATAGCTGAACATGTCTTTGTGTACATTATCATTGACTTCAACTTTCTTCGTCATAGAATTAGACATTCTGAGTCTAATTTTCATCGTCGCAGAATTAGACATTCCGCGGCTATCAGTAAGTTTAACTTTCTTCGTCACGGAATTAGAATACATTCTGCTGTCACTAAGTTTAACTTTCTTCATCGTGGAATTAGACATTCAGATACGTACCTGATAAAAAAGGGGAAAAAAACATATCTCTGAAAGTCATATTCAACAAACTGCAGTTGAAAATGTAAAAACATGAATTAATATCTCTCACAATCATATTCAGACAAACTGAAATGGAAGATCAATCGGGAATTACCATGCGAGATTGTTGATTTGAAATTGGAGGAATGCTGGAAAAAATCCACGCTTTCTAGGGTTTTATGGCTATGGAGTATTGGAGAGCGATAAGGCACCTAACATTACAATCAAAAATAATTGCTGCCAAGATTCTGAAAACCAAATCAAAAATAATTCTGAAAAAACATTACAATTTTTTTCTTTTGCCAAGATTCAAACCTATGTCACCTAACTTGCAACCAATAGAAACTTTCCATTACACCACTTCACAATTGCTGCTTAATGTTGTTGAAATATAAACTTGATTTGGGCCTAATTATTAGTGGTATTCTTGGGCTTTGTTATTTTGGGCTTAAGTAATTTTGGGTAAAGTTTCTAGAGAATTCTTGTATTATTTGGAGAGTCTAGATATTTCTTAATATTGTAATATTCTCTAGAATACTCTTTGAATTTCTAGGATAGAGAACTCTCTAGAATTAGTGAGTCTAGAGTTCTCCTTAGAGTACTATAAATAGAGATGTAATCTCACACATTTGTATCAAGCAAAAATACAAAGTTCTCTCTTCCATAAAGAATTCTCCTACCTATCAAGTTTCTATTCAAGCCTCCAATATTTCTAAACATTTGTCCTACACATAAAAACAACCTTAGTTCCAACAAAGTGGTACCAGAGCTTCAAGATCCTCAAAAGATGGCGAATGGAGGTTTCCCTTTTCAAATGCCGATGCTCACAAAGAACAACTATGATAATTGGAGTATCAAGATGAAGGCGCTACTAGGATCTCAAGATGTGTGGGATGTCGTTGAGAAAGGCTTCAAGGAGCAAGACGAAACCTCGTTAAGCCAAAGTGCGAAAGATACATTGAAGGAGTCAAGAAAGAGAGACAAGAAAGCTCTCTTTCTCATTTATCAATCGGTGGATGAAGATACTTTTGAGAAGATATCCAACGCAACGACGGCCAAAGAAGCATGGGACAAGCTTCAAACTTGCAACAAAGGAGTTGAGCAGGTAAAAAAGATTCGTCTTCAAACTCTTAGAGGTGATTTTGAACGTTTGTTTATGGAGGAGTCCGAGTCAATTTCTGATTATTTTTCTCGAGTATTGGTCGTAGTCAATCAACTTAAAAGAAATGGTGAAGATGTTGATGATGTGAAAGTCATGGAGAAAATACTTCGCACTTTAAATCCAAGTTTTGACTTCATTGTTACCAACATTGAAGAAAATAAGGATTTAAAGACCATGACCATTGAGCAACTCATGGGTTCCTTACAAGCATATGAAGAAAAACAAAAGAGAAAAACTAAACAAAAGGAGGCTATAGAGCAACTACTACAACTCAACATAAAGGAAGCAAACTATGTAAACTACAAGAGCCAAAGAGGACGAGGACGTGGCCAAGATCGTGGACGTGGACGCGGACGTGGAGGAGAAGGAAGAGGAGGTTACAACAACTACTCTAACAACTTCAACAATGGAGAAAGAAGTTGGAATCCACAAGCGACAAGAGGTCGTGGAAGAGGAAATTCATGGTCGAGGTACGAAAAATCACAAATCAAGTGCTTCAACTGCAACAAGATTGGTCATTATGCATCCGAGTGTAGATTCTCGAAGAAGGTTGAAGAGAAAGCTAACTTCGTAGAAGAAAAAGGTGGAGAAGAAGAAACTTTGTTACTCGCATGTCAAAACCAAGTTGAAGAGAAAAGAAACAAGTGGTACCTCGACACTGGTGCAAGCAATCACATGTGCGGCGATCGAAGCATGTTTGTAGAGATCAATGAAGCGGCAACTGGCGATGTCTCATTTGGAGATAACTCGAAGATACCGGTCAAAGGAAAAGGTAAAATTCTCATACGCTTGAAGAATGGTAGTCATCAGTTCATATCCAATGTTTACTATGTCCCTAACATGAAGAATAATATTTTGAGCTTGGGACAATTATTAGAGAAAGGCTATGACATCCACTTGAAAGAACATAGTCTTTTCTTAAGAGATGGTAGACATAACTTGATTGCTAAGGTGCCTATGTCAAAGAATAGAATGTTCCTCTTGAACATTCAAAATGATGTGGCAAAGTGTCTCAAGGCGTGCTATACCGACTCTTCATGGCTATGGCATTTACGATTTGGGCATCTCAACTTCGATGGTTTAGAACGTTTGGCAAAGAAGGAGATGGTGAGAGGCTTGCCTAGCATCAACCACCCAGACCAACTCTGCGAAGGATGTCTAATTGGGAAGCAATTCCGAAAAAGCTTTCCAAAGGAATCAACATCAAGAGCCACAAAGCCGCTAGAGCTCATACACACAGATGTTTGTGGACCAATCAAACCCAACTCATTTGGAAAGAGTAAGTACTTTCTCCTATTTATTGATGATTATTCCAGAAAAACATGGGTTTACTTCTTGAAGGAGAAGTCAGAAGTGTTTGAAAACTTTAAGAAGTTCAAAGCCCTTGTGGAGAAAGAAAGTGGTCTTTCCATTAAGGCCATGAGATCTGATCGAGGAGGAGAGTTCACTTCAAATGAGTTCAACAAATATTGTGAAGACCATGGAATACGTCGTCCTCTGACTGTGCCAAGATCGCCACAACAAAATGGAGTAGCAGAGAGAAAGAACCGAACCATACTTAACATGGTGCGAAGCATGCTCAAGAGCAAGAAGATGCCGAAGGAGTTTTGGGCCGAAGCAGTGGCATGTGCGGTATACTTGACAAATCGCTCCCCAACAAGAAGTGTGCACGAGAAGACACCACAAGAAGCATGGAGTGGAAGGAAGCCTGGGATCTCTCACCTTAAAGTGTTTGGAAGTATTGCTTACACCCATGTTCCAGACGAAAGAAGAACAAAGCTCGATGATAAAAGTGAGAAATATGTGTTCGTAGGTTACGACTCAAGTTCCAAAGGATACAAGCTTTATAATCCAAGTAGTGGAAAGATCGTCATAAGTCGCGACGTGGAGTTCGATGAAGAAGATTGTTGGGATTGGAGTGTTCAAGAAGAAAGGTATGATTTTCTTCCTTACTTTGAAGAAGAAGAAGAAGAAATTGAACAACCAATGATAGAGGAACATCTTACACCACCGACCTCACCGACACCAAGGTTGGAAGAAACAAGCTCAAGTGAGAGGACACCGCGACTAAGAAGCATTGAAGAGCTTTATGAGGTAACCGAAAACCTAAACGACATTAACCTCTTTTGTCTTTTTGGTGATTGTGAGCCTCTAAGCTACCAAGAAGCGGCGGAAAACATAAAGTGGAGAGATGCCATGGATGAAGAAATCAAGTCAATCACGAAGAACGATACGTGGGAACTTACTACGCTTCCACGAGGACACAAAGCAATCGGAGTAAGATGGGTGTACAAGGCGAAGAAGAATGCAAAAGGAGACGTGGAGAGATATAAAGCAAGATTGGTGGCGAAAGGATATAGTCAAAGACAAGGAATTGACTATGATGAGGTATTTGCTCCCGTTGCTCGTCTTGAAACTATTAGACTGATCATTTCTTTGGCAGCTCAAAATAAATGGAAGATCTATCAAATGGATGTGAAGTCGGCCTTCTTGAATGGTTTCCTCGAAGAAGAAGTTTATATCGAGCAACCATTGGGTTATGAAGTAAAAGGGCAAGAAGAAAAAGTCTTGAAGTTGAAGAAGGCATTGTACGGTCTCAAGCAAGCACCAAGAGCTTGGAATGTTCGAATCGACAAGTACTTTCAAGACAAGAACTTCATCAAGTGTCCATATGAGCATGCACTTTATATCAAAGCGCAAAGTGGAGATATTTTGATTGTGTGCTTGTATGTAGATGACTTGATTTTCACAGGGAACAATCCGAGCATGTTTGAAGAGTTCAAGAAAGACATGGCAAATGAATTTGAGATGACAGATTTGGGGCTCATGGCATATTATCTTGGCATCGAAGTAAAGCAAGGAGACAAAGGAATTTTCATCACCCAAGAAGGTTATGCCAAAGAAGTACTTAAGAAATTCAAGATGGATGACGCCAATCCAGTTGGCACCCCGATGGAATGTGGAAGCAAGCTGAGCAAGCATGAAAATGGAGACATCGTGGATCCAACTCTTTACAAAAGTTTGGTTGGAAGTTTACGTTACTTGACATGTACAAGGCCGGATATTCTCTATGCCGTAGGAGTCGTAAGTCGCTACATGGAAGCTCCAACAACAACTCACTTCAAGGCGGCAAAGAGAATTCTTCGATACATCAAAGGTACAACAAACTTTGGCTTGCACTATTACTCTTCTAACAATTATGACATTGTTGGTTATAGTGATAGTGATTGGAGTGGAGACTTGGATGATAGAAAGAGCACTACTGGTTTTGTGTTCTTTATGGGAGATACTGCTTTCACTTGGATGTCAAAGAAGCAACCTATAGTCACATTATCAACTTGTGAAGCCGAGTATGTCGCTGCCACATCATGTGTTTGTCATGCAGTTTGGCTAAGGAACTTGTTGAAAGAGTTAAAGATGCCACAAAAGGATTCTATGGAAATATGTGTTGACAATAAATCTGCACTTGCTTTAGCAAAGAATCCCGTCTTTCATGAAAGAAGTAAGCATATCGACACACGTTACCACTTCATAAGAGAATGCATTGAGAGAAAGGAGGTGAAGTTGAAGTATGTGATGTCTCAAGATCAAGCTGCCGACATTTTCACCAAGCCACTCAAGTTGGAAACTTTCGTGAAGCTAAGAAGTATGCTTGGAGTCACAAATCAAGTTTAAGGGGGGATGTTGAAATATAAACTTGATTTGGGCCTAATTATTAGTGGTATTCTTGGGCTTTGTTATTTTGGGCTTAAGTAATTTTGGGTAAAGTTTCTAGAGAATTCTTGTATTATTTGGAGAGTCTAGATATTTCTTAATATTGTAATATTCTCTAGAATACTCTTTGAATTTCTAGGATAGAGAACTCTCTAGAATTAGTGAGTCTAGAGTTCTCCTTAGAGTACTATAAATAGAGATGTAATCTCACACATTTGTATCAAGCAAAAATACAAAGTTCTCTCTTCCATAAAGAATTCTCCTACCTATCAAGTTTCTATTCAAGCCTCCAATATTTCTAAACATTTGTCCTACACATAAAAACAACCTTAGTTCCAACAAATGTTTCATTCAATTTTACTATCACATGAGAGTGCAATGTCAGCAATGAACCCTCTATATTTTCTCATCACTCACAATTTCATAGCCATGGTTTTCAACCACCATCACTAAAAAAGGAACAAGACTTCAACTCAAGATCTTCAGAAATACCATCACGGTTATTTCAAACTGATTGAACCATTATGATCAAAACCCTAACCTTACAAATCTCTTTCCTTAAAATTTCAACTCCAACAATATAATCACTACATCTTCTCCAAACATGTCAGCCACTAGTTTACTACAAAGCATCACAAATAGGTGTCACAGTAAGCAAACCTGATCAAGAACATTGTAGGTCCTCCTCTCAGTTAATGCAAACTCGCGTGCCTTTTGAACATAAAACATAGTACATTAATTCATCTTCACCTGTTTCTGGAATAGTTATGCCTTCAAGTGAAGAAATAGCGACTAGTTTTTCTCATTGTTTGGCTCCATATAGGAATAAAGGTGCAATAGCCTCTGAATGCTTTGAATAAGGTGTCACTGCTACTGCTACAAACATAGAAGAATATTCTCTTTTGCATGATGTGATATATGGTAATGAAAGTTCACAATTTGGAGGTGTTGTTACTGTAACACCCGAGGCCAAAGAAGGTGAGGGTGGTTAAACCGCATGTAACACTCGAGACCGAATATAGCAAGGAGTGGTCGCCACATCGGAATGAGAGGGATCTTGAGGCCATGCAGGTATGAGACTGCATGGTTGAAGGAAACTTTATAAGGATTGATGGGTACTACTTATACCAACAAGATGCATCTTCTTTTCGGTAGCTCGTTCCATAAGAACTCTATAGTTAAGTGTTCCATAATAACACATATTAAACTTCATGTTTTCTCAAATATGCATATCGCAACGGAATATTTCTTTCTCAAAATAATTTCAATGATTATATCTCATACTATTATCATCTACCAACATAATGACAGTATCATCTCATTAATAAGTCATGTGAATTCAAACATCGGGCACCAAGGCCATTTAACATAATATATCTAAATACAATCCAATTAAGAGAAATATGACAATAGTGGTACATTAGAATATTTAATATTTTTGTGTGAAGTTTGTTGTTTGTTACAGATGCATGTATCATTTCTTGAATGCATTTGGTATTTGTTGATATCTATCAAGATGGGAGTTTCATTATACTCTAAAGAAGACTTTAGTGAAATCAAATATCAATTGTCTGTAAGGCGGAGATCAAAATATCAAACCCTCCAAAATTCTGCCAACCAAAACATTTCAATTCTTTCCATTCAATCCTTCCATTTTTTCAAAGTTCTCCCCTCATTTCCGTTCCAAATTCCCAAACACACCCTTAGAGTATGTTTAAGAGTTGGATTTTGGAAGGTTTTGAAGGAAAACACTTTGGAGAGTTACGCTTATATTTTGATATGTATTTAATATTTTCAAAAAAAAATTAAAAAAATGATTTTATATATGAATGTATTATATTATTTTTTAAACTTTTTAAAAATATCAAATACAATCAAAATCTAGACATAACTCTTCAAAGCCTTTCCTTTAAAAAAAATCAAAAACCAACTCGTAGTTAGACTCGGGGTATGGGGTGAAAACCAAACGCTTAGTTTAATTCGGTCGTTTACCAATTATAATACTAAAACTAAGCTTGTGTTTGGAGATAAATGAAGTCACGGTGAAAAGTCACGTTAAACTAGAAGCTACACTTAACTAATTTTTGAAATCACTGTAAAAATGGTTGTGGACGCACGGTGACAATGATTCACTGGGCTACCAAACAGAGGCTAAGAATTTCATATGCCCCAAGACAGATACCACAGATACACATTTGCACCACGATCTTGTGGATTTCGTTTTGAAAGATAGAAAAACACTTAGAAAAGGGGGGATGGGTTGAATAAGTGTGACTTTAAAAACTTATAAGATAAAAACAATGAACACAATTATTTTTATCCTGGTTCGTTATTAACGAAACTACTCCAGTCCACCCCCCTTAGAGTGATTTACCTTAACTGAGGATTTAATCCACTAAACCAACTGATTACAATGGTTTTCCACTTAAATAACCTCTAAGTCTTCTAGAGTATACAAATCACAACTTGATCACTCTAGGAATTCACCACTTAGATAACCTCTAAGTCTTCTAGAGTCTACTGATCACACTGATCACTCTAGGAACCTTTTACAATCAATGTAAAATAATGTTTACAAGAGTATGAATTACTTCTTATAAAGCTATAATCACAACAGTGATATTTCTCTTAAGTTCTAAGCTTAACACTCACTAAATATTACAAGAGTTTGTGAGGTTGAAGATGAAGTTCGTGAGCTTTGAATTTGACAGCGTTTCAGTATTTTTCACAAATGTTGGTTGGCTGCTTCTAATCAGAACTTCCATATATATAGGCATTTGAGAAGATGACCGTTGGGTTGCATTTAATGCATTACGTGAATAGTACGGCTTTGCATTTAATGTTTCACACTTTTGTCAACTACCTTGAGCCATGCTTTTGCTGCTTTTACTGACTTTGTCTTTTGTAGCTTCTAACGTTCCTTTTGTCAGTCAGAGATTAGACTTAATAGCCTATCATCTTGTACTTGCTTGTGAACTCAGATTTGTGAATACAACGTTTGAATATCAGAGTCAATCAGCTTGGCGTAGAGCATCTTCTTGTCTTCTGACTTTGAAGAGCTTGAGTGTGATACCGTTCAGAACTTCAGTGCTTCTGCTTCTGACTTCATGTTCTTCTGATGCTTCATAGTCCATGTGCTGATTCTGCTTGACCATCTTCTGATGTCTTGCCAGAGCATGTTCTGATGTAGCCATCCAGAGCCTTCTGAGTCAGTGCTTCTGAGCGTTGAATTGTGCATACTCTTTATGTATTTCCTGAAATGGAAAATGCAAAGGATTAGAGTACCACATTGTCTTATACAAAATTCATATATAATGTTATCATCAAAACAAGAATATTGATCAGAACAAATCTTGTTCTAACAATCTCCCCCTTTTTGATGATGACAAAAACATATATAATTGATATGAATTTGTGACCATAATATCAAATGACAAAAGACAATTACACAGATATAGCATAAGCATATAATCAGAGTGTGTGAATATGTCTCCCCCTGAGATTAACAATCTCCCGTTGAAATAAATACTAGAAGAATTTATAAATAAAAGACTTCCCTGAGTATTTTTCCATTTCAGTAGAGACTTTCACTTTGCATAGAACTTCAGAATATTCAGAGCTTCTGCTTCTTGCTTCTATAGGACAGCTTCAGAGCTTTGAATTTCTCCTTTGTAATCAATTGAATCATAGCATGCTTGATTGTATCAGAACATGCTTGAATGTATCAGAGCATCTTTACATCCTGGAATGTATCAGAGCATACTAAACAAGATTTATCAAAGCATGAATGTATCAAAGCATTCTTGAGAAAGAATATGTATCAGAGCATTCTAAGAAGAATATATCAGAGCATTCTAAAATGAGTATCAGAACATTCTTAAGAAAGAAAAGTGTATCAGATCATTCAAAAAAGAATATTAGAACATTCTTCTTGCTTCTGATCTTGAAGCTTCACGGCACTAAGCTTGCTTCAATTCTCCATGCTTCTTTATAAAATTGCTTTTCCCCATGTATTTCCTTCTCATGTTGAGCTTTTTCAGAATATCTTCAATCCTGTAAAAAATCTCAAAGACATAGAACTTGCAAATAATGTTAGGAAATGTTGAGACTTAATCCCAACAGCTGATATAATAAATCAAATCAATTATCATGTTTCTCCCCCATTTTGTCATAACATCAAAAAGCATTAAAAGATTCAGATGATAAAAGACACACAGAGTGAAGAAGATAATTTTGTATGAAATTTACAAGAAAGAAAAAACACAGCCTCAAAAGATGTTAAGTTAGTGTACCTGAAGAGTAGATGCAGTGACTGTCAACGATTTTATATTCGCAAACTCTAAGAGCCACTTGAAAAGAAAGAAAGGAGGCCTACAACTACTTAGGAATACTTCTGCATCAATATCTACATGTTCAAGAGAAGACACATTGCTCCAAGATATATCCTGATAAGGATATCCACTAAAAGCAAACGTATGAAGACCCGGAGTGCAAAGAACAATTTTATTAATAGTCGTCTTCGTCTGACTCAAAGTACACAGTAAAATTGACGAGACTCGCGCTTGATATGCAGAGGGTTCCTGCACCTTTCACGGTGCATTCGGAAATGGACAAACTTTCCAACTTACTAAAGGTCGAAAATGGTTCATCGCAACCATTATGGCCAACATAAAATGTAAGATTGTCTAGCTCCAAGGTAGATAATGCTGGCAAACAGAGGGAGTTTGGAAAAGGGGTTTCCATAGCATGATGAATAGAAAGCTTAAGATATGTTAATGATGGAAAATTGAGAGAAATGTGCTCAAAGTCACGCTTGGAATTGGAAATAGCAAGGGTGAGAGGTGTTAAAGTCTTCAATGAAAATAATTCGTGAGGAATTTGTGCAGGGCCACTAGCTGCACTAAGTCTGAACCGTTGAACATTGTGTAAAATAGCATAATCCACAACAAATCTAAGTAAGCGAGGCTCCAGGCGACAAATTCTATTATCAAAGTCGAGAGTATGCAGTGAGATAGAAGAATCGCAAAGAGATAAAGCCTTAAACACAAACTCGTTGAACGTATCACCGGTTTGAAAGTCTTGATAGTCGAAACTAAGAGCAGGGAGACATTTCCAGATATCTTTCCATCTTGAGGATAAAATACATGTTCTAACGACATCTTTGGTATTCAAAGAAGAGAGTGTGTGAAGGATAATGCATTCGGGTAAATCGCTGAACATGCCTTTGTGTACATTATCAGTTATTTCAACTTTCTTCGTCATGGAATTAGAATACATTCTGCTATCACTAAGTTTGACTTTCTTCTACAAACTGGAGTTGAAAATCAATCAGTAAAAACATGAATCAATATCTCTCACAATCATATTTAGACAAACTGAAATGGAAGATCAATCGGGAATTACCATGCGACATTGTTGATTTGAAATTGGAGGAATGGTGGAAAAAATCCACGCTTTCTAAGGTTTTATGGCTATTGAGACCGATAAGAATCTGAATTCGGGAACCAAATGATATGGGGGGTAAGGGTTTGCTTTTATAGGAAAATTAACCGACTCTCAGCACGCGTGATGTTACCATATTGCCCTAGTCCATATCCTCAAATCTTTTTTTTTAAGATCCAAATTATTACTGATATACTTATATACTTATAAACCATGTTGTTGATTTGTTTTCTTTGTTTAGATCAAAAACTAATAAAGTAGAAAAGTATATGTGATTTGCACCATCTAACAAAGTTTTTTATCTCCTTACAAAACTTGTTTATTATATTCTTCCTTTAAATTGTTTTCTTTTATTTAAACTTGTTTGTTTTCAATTATATTATTCTAAACATAATCAAAATAATAGATTTAATTTTGATTTTAAATTTGTTCAAATTTTAAATCAAACCAAATCTTTTAAATCAATCTTAATTGACCATGAAATCTAGTAACTACAAATTCAAACCAAGTCAGCAAAGTATCTCCCATAAATCACATCTACACAAGTGACATTTGTGTCCATGAAAAATTGACGTGTCAACTAAGCATAACAAGTATGTTCTTAGTATTCATACCATGCTCATCATCGCCACAGCCTGCTTTGGTGCATGCAATTGCTATGTATATAATCTCTCTAGGAATCGAAATCTAGCATGACAACATCGAGTGGCTTATATCTCCTGAAGGGCATCCCTTGAATCAGCTCTCAAATATGTCACCATCAACTCTGCTATCTCATTTATGATAATCCTACTGTGGTCTAATAATTTTCTCCAAATCGGAAGATGGAGCAGGCATCAAACATCATACACGGTGATGGATATTTCACCTTGTGAAAGATGATATGAGTGAATTAAAGAGACTGAGTTGATTAATATTGTTATGTTATTCATGATTAATTAGCCTCTTGATAACAATAAAACCAAAAACCCATTTATCTAGAAATTTGAGAGAACTAGCTTGTCTGTGCATTCTTCATTCATAATTTTCATCAAAAACATAAACTAACACCTTGGGTTGTTTGAGTGATTGTGAAATATTTTGGATTGTTCATCATCTCCATCCATAGTCCTTTTCCATTGTTAAGGATATTCACTACTAAAGATTGAGTTTTGAAGGGGACTGGTGGTACATTGGGATAGTTAATAATTTTGTGTGAAGTTGGTATTTTGTTACAGGTGCGAATATCAATTCTTGAATGCAGATTGGTATCTATTGTTATCTATCAAGATGAGAGTTTCATTATACCCCAAGGAAAACTTTTGTGAGATCAAGTACCAACTATCCTTAAGGCGGAGATGGAATTTGTCCATCTTTGGTGGAGTTGGAGAAAGATTGCTCGCGGACAAAGTTGTGAGCTGTCTAATCAAGGCTTGGCTATGGCAATTACTCAGATAAAAAATCACTGGGATCATGTGGACTGCCACATACAAATAACTGGTATCTGACATGGCGTTGAATCATAGGCATGGCACGTGAGTTGGCACACATTCATCTTGAAGTACATTAAAATTCTGAAAAAACATTACAAAAATTTTGCTTTTGCCGAGATTCGAACCTATGTAACCTAACTTGCAATTAATAGAAACTTACCATCATGGTTATTTCAAAGTCATTGAACCATTATGATCAAAACCCTAACCTTACAAATCTCTTTCTTTCAAATTTCAACTCCAACAATATAATCACTACATCTTCTCCACATATGTCAGTCCCTAATTTACTGCAAAGCATCACAAATAAGTGTCACAGTAAGCAAACCTAATCAAGAACATTGTAGGTCCTCCTCTCAGTTAATGCAAACTCACGTGCCTTTTGAACATAAAACACTATACATTAATTCATCTTCACCTGTTTCTGGAATAGTTATGCCTTCACGTGAAGAAATAACGACTGGTTTTTCTCATTGTTTGGCTCCATATAGGAATAAAGCTGCAATAGCCTCTGAATGCTTTGAAGAAGGTGTCACTGCTACTGTTACAAACACAGAAGAATATTCTCTTTTGCATGATGTGATATATGGTAATGAAAGTTTACAATTTGAAGGTGTTGTTACTATAACACCCGAGCCCGAAGAAGGTGTGGGGTGGTTACACTACATGTAACACTCGAGGCCAAATATGGCAAGGAGTGGTCGCCACATCGGAATAAGAGGGATCCTGAGGCCATGCAGTTATGGGGCTGCATGGTTGAAGGAAATTTTATAAGGATTGATGGGTACTACCTATACCAACAAGATGCATATTGTTTTCAATAGTCTATTCCATAAGAACTCCACAGTTAAGCATGCTTGACTTGGAGCAAGTCTAGGATGGGTGACCTTCTGGGAATTTTCCCGGAAAGCGTGTGAGTGAGGTCAAAACATGTTGAAAAGACTCATGTTGGTTTTTGGGGTTAGTCGATAATCCTGAATGCAGTTTGGGGCGTTACAGTTACTACCATGAGGGGAATGTTTGATACACAAAAAGGTAGTAGTGATAATAATAACTTTGAGGAATTTGTTTCCAAATCAACACAAACACAATATTAGGTGAAAGGAATAACATAATACTAAAAAGAATTATTGGACCATTAACATTAAATACATGAGAGTACAGACAGAGAGAAAGTTTTATTTTAAGGCATCTAGCTTGTGTTGTGTGCTTGTGCTTCTACTGGTTATGGTAAAGGAAAGTGCAGTAACCAGTTATTCCATCATTACTCATTAGTAGTAAACCCATCTGCCTCTATATCTACTTGGTTCATTACTTTGCATCCTCACGAAGATAATATACGGGACATCAATTATTTATGCTACATTTGATGGTATTTTGTATTTGAATCTACTCTATTAGTTTCTCATAGTAACATGATAATTGTAATACCCCGATTCTACGACATTAGTAATTATCATTTAATTGGCTAATTGGTAATTAGAATGCACGTTTGGTCCTATTCCATATTAATCTAAGAATTGCTTATAAGAGGAGTTAGTGGAGTAGTTAGAATCAAATGGATTTAGTTGGAAATGAACCATGTGGCATATTGGTAAATATGGTTTAGTTAAAGGGCATGTTGGTCCAAGAGAGAAAGATATCTTTAATAAGGGTTTGTTTGGCTGCATAATTTCAGAATTGGGTAGTAGAGAGGAAGAGCTTGGGAGCAAGAAAGAGAAGGAAGAAGTCTTGATCATTATCTCCATTTTCGCAACCATGGTACAACCCTCACTAAACAGGTAATAACTCTTCACTCGTAACTCCGATTGAGCTGATCCGGTCTTGTTAGAAAGCTTACGAATTTCTCTACAATTTGCATATATGGATCGCCTCTTGCATGTTCTTTATCATGGAGAAAAACGCGTTTGAAGTAGAGGGTCTGATACTGATTTTTAGGGAAGATATGCATGCGGGTTTGACAACATTGGAGGTGGAGTTTTGATCAAAGGAGAACCTTGAGAGCAACATCATCATCCTTTTAACCTCTACAACTCAGGATCTTCATAGGATAAGGTGAGTTCCATAGTTAGAACTTGGGGTATGAATTGGGATTATGCATGATTAAGGGTTTAGATAGTGATCAATACCTTGCATGTGGATTTAATCGATTAAATATCTGTTCTTTTGATGCAATTGTATGATATGGACTGTTAAAATATGATGGAATTCTGATTTGGATTGTTTGGGAAATTAAGGATGATTTGGGACACTTTAGGGATTGGTTCTTATGCAAAAAAAATAGGTATTTTTAAGTCTGTGCTGTAGGAAATCGATTCCCCTGTGCTGGAAATCGATTTCTGTCATGAAAATGGGGTTTCCGAGCTTTCTGCATGCTGGAAATCGATTCCCCTATACTGGAAATCGATTTCCTGAGACTGCATTGGAAAACAGATTTGAAAATAGCATAACTTGAGTTCCGTAACTCGGAATTGGGCGCCGTCGAAGGCATTGGAAAGCTAACGGAAAGGTCTATCAGATTATTAACCTTCCACAACTTTAGCATACTCTTAATTATTAATCTAACCCATGTGAATATTCTTGTACCATGATTAATAAGAGGAAATACTTAGAGAATTAATGTGTTAATCCTTATAAAGGTCGTTGTGCCCAAGTGTTCCTTCAACTAGGTTGTAGACATCATAGAATGAATGGTGATGGAAATAAAATTTATCCACATACATTAAAGATGTTGAGGTCTTATAGCTTGTGAAGCTAAGCATGTGAACCAAGAGGCGAGGAGGTCTTATAACTTGGTGCAACTTGCGTACGTCGGTTAACAAGATGTGGATATGGTAAAGAGAACCTTATGATACCTAGATCAAGAGATATGAATGAATGCTAGCCTGATATTCCTTTTTCTATCAAGCGGAATCTTCTGAAATCTTACAATCTAATGGTAGTAGTAGTAAATATGGACGAGGGGTTAGAGAATGGGCATAAGGATAGTAACTACGAGTAGGCACGTTACATATATGATGGCTACTTCTTGTGAAGAAATTCCAAGGATGCCCCTGTGCCACATATATTGCAGGCGTTCTCGGACTTTAGTAGCGGGAATGGGTCGGCTCCGTGGTTCAGGAGCTATTCTTCGGAGATCGACTCCCGGGGATGTGACCTCACCTTCTCCTTTGTCGCCTCCCATACAGGTGAATTTCTATGTGAGATTCGGACCCTAGGATATTGGAGGAGTTGAATCATGTGATGTGATTGAATGCCGATTCCATGGTTCTCTATAGTCATATGAGTTACTTACCAAGTAGATTGTAAAGGTATGATTTGGGGTCTTGTTTCGAGAGCAGATAGGCAGGTAAACCCGGAAGACCAGACCTTGAGGGTAGCTCCCGACAGAAGGTTGACAGGTAAATCTGGAAGACCTATTCTGGAGGAAACATGTACCCAATATCCGAATATGTGATATGTTCTCAGAATATCTATCATTGTGTAGATATATTCATTGTATCCATCTTCAAAATGATTTTGAAATGTATACATCTTATGTTATAATTCCTGACTTTTGTATGTACTCAGTACCAGTTATTAGTATTCTGCTGATATGATTCTAGCCACATATTGGTAGGGTATTACAATAACGGTGTTGGAGAATTCAAGGAGTGTAAAAAGTTTCAACTTTCAATAATGTAAAAATATGAGTATTAATAATAATAGTAATAATAATAACAATAATAATAATATGGATAATAAAAGTGAATGAAACATTAAGAAACAATTGTGAAGTGGTGTAGCAGAAAGTTGCTATTGCTTGCAAGTTAGGTGGCATGGGTTCGAATCTTAGCAAAATAAAAAAATTTGTAATAATTTTTTTCCATAATTTTAATGAACTTCAAGATAAATGTGTGCCAACGTCTATGACTCAGCGCCATGTCAGATGCCAGTATGGAATAGTTGATGGCGTTAGCAAAAATTGGACGGAAAGGACTAACATGGATCTTTTTGAACAATTAAATGACCACTTTTACACTTTTTAAAGACAAGGGACCAGAATGGACCTTGGGGTATAGCTTAGGATTTAATGTATAAGCTTAGTTCTATGGTGTATCAATTTGATTGAGGTATCACAAATTCTATTATGTTTTGTTTATAACATTTATGTGAAGAGTTTTTAAAATATCTTCGTTTAAAAAAATTTTGTCTATCTTGTGATTAGAAGCACTCGAGTGTTAAGTAACTGATAAGTGCAAATTGTAGCTATTTTTGCATATACTTTTTAGTGCACTTATCGACTCTTTGCTGTTAATTTCGGTTGAATAAACCCAACTTTTGTGTAAATACGTTTAGTTTGTGCATACTTGTATTTTTGATTCATTTATATACCTTTTAATAGTTTTCCATTCATTTTGTAGGTATTGAGGCGTATTTGGAGCATGAGCAATAAAGTGTCGAAGACACGACTTCAAATGCGCGATTTTCAGCTACCAAATCATTTCATCAAAGAAAAAGGCTCAAAATAAGGATGATAAAAATCATCAATTTGGTTGTCATTTTGTCAGTGTTAGATAGAGCATTGAATAAGGTTTCTAACGCTTCGAACCGGACGCAATTCGGAGTTATGATTCTCAAGTTATGGCGAAAACAAAATTTGGTTTTTTTCTGCTATCGCTTAGCGAGATTAAGCTCGCTGAGCGAATTCGCCTGGGACATCAACTCGTTAAAAGGGGCAAAAAAACACATTTTTAGGTTATGCTTTGGGGTATTTGTTCCCAAACCTTCATTTTTTGGTCATTAGAGCTTAGAAGACAACATTTTTGGCTTGCTCATGGATGATCCGGAGTCTGGAGCTCAATGGATCGTGTTTGAGACCGCGAGAAATTGGGTTTTCTTCTCTTCCTCTTCTTTTTCTAACCATTTATGTTGGGATTTTGTTGTAAGTATACTTTTTTTATGTATATTTATTGCTCATGGTGTTGTTTAATGCTTTCATCACAATTCCTCATTAGTGATTGCTTTCTCTATGTGGATTTGGATTGTTTCAGACATGAATGATTCAAATCCTGGTTTAGGAAGAACATTTATTGGGTTTTAATTCTATATATAGATTAAGGCTTAGTATTCACTTGTGTATCAAAGTTTAATGCTTCCGTGTTGTTCGTGTTGTGCTGAGAAATCGTTGACTCGAGGAAAACAGATGATTTCTCACTTTGCGTTAGACATAACCTCTGTGTGAGTGGAATGTGATGATGTTGATGAGTAGTTTAGGTTGATTTTAACTGAGCAGTAAGTTTAAGTATTTAACGGGTATATGAGTTCCAAATCTCGAGAGTCTCTATTGTCTGAATAATGAAATTCTTTTTATGTTCATAAGTTAAATTCCCGCATTTACTTTAAACCCATTTTAACTCGAGCTCGAAACTATAGAAACTGTTGAACGGCAGTTCGATAATACTAATCTCTGTGGACACGATAATTTCCCGGATAAATATTTCCAAATCTTTTGTTGCTTGAACTTTTGTGAGTTGATCACTCCCTTAGGTTTTGGCAAGTTTTTGTTTCGATTAGTCTTAGGAATTATCCCTTGTTTGGTAACCAAGCCTCATTACAACCTTAAAAATTCCTTGTGATTCTTGTCTTTGTGTTTTCAACATGATTTTTGGATGGTTGCATAATTTAGTCTTTTGTTTGCAAGATGGTAGGATGAGTGAAAATACCCCACTTTTGTGTTTTTCATCTATCGATGATTGTTTGCTAGGTGTAATTCATTTTTGAACTAGTATTGTTTTAGAATGTTTGGTATATTAATTGTATTTAGAATTTGTGTCATGTTTATGTTGTCGTCGTAGTTAGTGGTAAGTATATTTACTTTGTGTGTACTGTTTTGCATTTGAGTCATACATTTGTTTCTTTTTTCAAAACTTGTTGATTCGTGATTTTTGGATTTTTGCGTTTGTTTCCTTGAGTAATTTGATTCTTGTTTAGGGACAAACAAGTTCAAGTTGGGGAGAGTTTGATAAGTGCAAATTGTAGCTATTTTTGCATATACTTTTTAGTGCACTTATCCACTCTTTGTTGTTAATTTTCGGTTGAATAAACCCAACTTTTGTGTAAATACGTTTAGTTTGTGTATACTTGTACTTTTGATTCATTTATATACCTTTTGATAGTTTTCCATTCATTTTGTAGGTATTGAGGCGCATTTAGAGCATGAGCAATAAAGTGTCGAAGACACGACTTCAAACGCGTGATTTTCAGCTACCAAATCAATTCATCAAAAAATAAGGCTCAAAATAAAGATGATAAAAATCATAAATTTGGTTGTCATTTTTTCATTGTTATATAGAGCATTGAATAAGCTTTCAAGCGCTTCAAACCGGACGCAATTCGGAATTACGGTTCTCAAGTTTTGGCGAATACAAAATTTGGTTATTTTCTGTTATCGCTTAGCGAGATTAAGCCCGCTGAGCGAATTCGCCTGGGACAGCAACTCGTTAAAAGGGGCAAAAAACACATTTTTAGGTTATTCTTTGGGGTGTTTGTTCCCAAACCATCAAACCTTCATTTTTTGGTCATTAGAGCTTAGAAGACAACATTTTTGGCTTGCTCATGAATGATCCGGAGTCGGGAGCTCATTGGATCGTGTTTGACACCGCGAGAAATTGGGTTTTCTTATCTTCCTATTCTCTTTGTAACCATTTATGTTGGGGTTTTGTTGTAAGTATACTTTTTTATATGTATATTTATTGCTCATGGTGTTGTTTAATGCTTTCATCACAAATCTTCATTAGTGACTGCTTTCTCTATGTGGATTTGGATTGTTTCATACATGAATAATTCGAATCTGGGTTTAGGTAGAACATTTATTGGGTTTTAATTCTAGATATAAATTATGGCTTTGTATTCACTTGTGTATCAAAGTTTAATGCTTTCGTGTTGTTCGTGTTGTGCTGAGAAATCGTTGACGCGAGCAAAACGAATGATTTCTTACTTTGCGTTAGACATAACCTCTGTGTGAGTGGTACGTGATGATGTTGATGAGTAGTTTAGGTTGATTTCAACTAAGTATTAAGTTTAAGTACTTAACGGGTATATGAGTTCCAAATCTCAAGATTCTCTATTGTCCGAATAATGAAATTATTTTTATGTTCATAAGTTAAATTCCCGCATTTACTTTAAACCAATTTTAACTCGAGCTCAAAACCATAGAAACTATTGAACGGCAGTTCGATAGCATTAATCTCTGTGGACACGATAATTTCCCGGATAAATATTTCCAAATCTTTTGTTTCTTGCCGCTTTACCGCTTCAGCAAAATGGCGTCGTTGTCGGGGATTGGTGTTTTATTGAATTTGCATCGCAATAGTTTCAAACGTTTTGAGTTTTGTATATATCGCAAATATTGTATATTCTTACTTGTATATATTTATACTTATAGTTGTGAATTTGTTATATCATTATTTGTTCTTTTCACGTTTGCTTGTAATTTGGAGGAACATTCTAAAATAATAGGCGTCGAGCTTACGACGTAAAACAAGCATGTTTATTCTTTTTAGTTTTTGTTTAGTTTAGGTAGTGTGATGCAATTGTCTAAACAAATTTAGATCGGACCGGTTCTTTAATTTTCAAATCTTCACTTTTAAATTTTTTTAGACAATTTCATTTGGTCTTTTAGTATGTTAATATTAATAGTTGTGTATTTGTCTTTGAGCTTGTTTTGAGTAGCTCGAGGAATTTAAGGTGATTTTCCAAGTTTGATAGTTTCGACTTGCGAGTGTATGGTAATGATTTTGTTAAAGTTTTGTACACGTTCAAGGTATGTGTTTATCACTTTCTAGACTTTAGCATATTCATGATACTTAGGCTTTTTACAACTTTTATGCCATTCATTCTTTTGTATACTTGTTCGTTTGTGAATCACTTTAGTTCCTACCCTTTTTTGTAAGGTAGCTTTCCATTGTTTACACATGTTGGAGACCACAATTCTTGTTTTAACTGGATTTTATTATGCTTAATCTTTGAGAATTTCTTTACCCACCTCCTAACCTTCTTAGTCACCTCTGGCGAACTTACCAAAATACCCCTAGTTTCGGAAATACATTTCCGAAAATGTACTTTTATTGAAAAAAAGGTGTTTTCGGAAATGCACTTCCGAAAACACGAAAAAAAAAGGTGTTTTCAGAGATGCATTTCCGAAAACACCCCCTTTTTTGAGTTTTCGAAGATGCATTTTTGAAAACACCCCCTTTTTGGGAGAGGGGGTGTTTTCGGAGATGCATATCCGAAATATTCCAAGACCAAATTGGTCTTGGAATGTTTCGGATATACACTTCCGAAAGAATTCAATAATTATTAAAAAATTAAAATCAAGGTGAATCAATACAATTAATAGGCATAAAATGAAAGTGAATCAATAAAATGAAGGTGAATCAATAACATCAAGGTGAATCAAAATTTCCTAAACAATTTTAAAGTTAAAATTATTTTACTAACTTATATAAATAAAAAACATCTTAATTTCATAAGTAAATTTTGAATTATATAAAATTAAATATAAATTTATTCATTAAATAAAATTAAGACAAATTTTTTTTTTATAATTTTTTTAAACTAAATAAAAAATTATAACTCATTTTTAATTATGAATCAGAATAGAAATATATAAATATATAATCATAATTATTAATTTGGTAAGTGAAATATATAAATATATAATAATTAATATAAATATATAAATATATAATAATTATTATAAATTAAAACACTCATTTTTTTAATTTTTATAATTATTATATAAATATATAATAATTTTTATAAATATATAATAATTATTATAATTATTATATAAATATATAAATTAAAATACTCATTTTTTTAATTTTTTTATAAATATATAACAATTATTATAAATATATAAATAAAAAATTATAACTTATTTTGTAAGTGAAATTATTTTAATTTTTTTAATTAAAATTATTTTAAATTTTAAAATATGAATCAGGATAGAAATATATAATAACTATTATTCATAACTCATAAATTATATCAAAATATATAATTATTATTATTCATTACTCATAAATTATATCAAATTTATGATATGTGAATTAATTAATATCCTAAAATTAATTTTTGGGATTTTTTTAGATTTTTTTGTTGTTTCGGAGATGCATCTCCGAATTAGTCAAAATCCCAATTTTTGGGATTTTTTCGGAAATGCACTTCCGAAGTCTGGAAAAATTTAGAAAAAAAAATTTCGGAAATGCATTTCCGAAGCGGGGTAAAATGGGGTTTTCGCTGGGAGTGACCCCCATAGGGAGGTGGGTAAAGAAATTCTCTAATCTTTTATATGTGTTGATTGTATAATTGCATGAAAGTGATTAAGGCGTCTTTGTTTCATTTTGAGCACAACTACCTTGGCCAAATATTCAATTCATCTTGTGAGTGTGTGATCATTAGTATTCCTTTTGAGCCTTTTTATCAATGTCCATGTTGTTTTTGCTAAATGCTTGTCTATGAGTGTTTGGTTCTCCTTTTTGTATGGATGTTGATTCTTTGTTTTCTTGAACCCTTAACCATGATTTTTGGTTTAAATTTTTACCTTGCCTTAGAAAGTATGGAGTATTCACACTTTGATAATATGGTTGAATTCAAGTTGGGGAGAGAATGTTTACTTACTTTTTGGTTGATTGATTATGAGGTTGTGAAAAGAAAAGAAAAAAATGTGAAAAAGAAGTCAAAATAAAAAGAAAGAAAAAAGAGAAAAAGTTTTGAAACAAAAAAAACAAAAAGAGTATGGAATAATGTTGTGTTAAGAAGTATGTGATTGGTTTGAGAAATTTGGGATTATGAAGAAGTTTGATTGAAATTTTGTGTTTGAACTTTTGTGAGTAGATCACTCCCTTAGGTTTTGGCAAGTTTTTGTTTCGATTAGCCTTAGGAATTATCCCTTGTTTGTTAACCGAGCCACATTACAACCTTAAAAAGTCCTTGTGATTCTTATCTTTGTGTTTTCAACATGATTTTTGATGGTTGCATAATTTAGTCTTTTGTTGCAAGATTGTTGGATGAGTGAAAATACCCCACTTTTGTGTTTTTCATCTACCGATGATTGTGTGCTAGGTGTGAATCATTTTTGAACTAGTGTTGTTATAGAATGTTTGGTATATTAATTGTATTTAGCATTTGTGTCATGTTTATGTTGTCGTCGTAGTTAGTGGTAAGTATATTTACTTTGTGTGTACCGTTTTGCATTTGAGTCATACATTTGTTTCTTTTTTCAAAACTTGTTGATTCGTGATTTTTGGATTTTTGCGTTTGTTTCCTTGAGTTAGTTGATTCTTGTTTAGGGACAAACAAGTTCAAGTTTGGGAGAGTTTGATAAGTGAAAATTGTAGCTATTTTTGCATATACTTTTTAGTGCACTTATCGACTCTTTGTTGTTAATTTCGGTTGAATAAACCTAACTTTTGTGTAAATACGTTTAGTTTGTGAATACTTGTATTTTTGATTCATTTATATACCTTTTGATAGTTTTCCATTCATTTTGTAGGTGTTGAGGCGTATTTGGAGCATAAGCAATAAAGTGTCGAAGACACGACTTCAAACGTGCGATTTTCAGCTCCAAATCAATTCATCAAAGAATAGGGCTCAAAATAAGGATGATAAAAATCATCAATTTGGTTGTCATTTTGTCATTGTTAGATAGAGCATTGAATAAGCTTTCCAACGTTTCGAACCGGGCGCACAACTACTTAAAAATACTTCCGCGTCAATATCTACATGTTCAAGAGAAGAAACATTGCTCCAAGATATATCCTGATAAGGATATCCACTAAAAGCAAATGTACGAAGATCCGGAGTGCAAAGAACAATTTTATAATAGTCGTCTTCGTCTGACTCAATGTACATATTAAAATTGACGAGACTTACGCTTGATATGCAGAGGGTTCCTGCACCTTTCACGGTGCATTCGGAAACGGACAAACTTTCCAACCTACTAAAGGTCGAAAATGGTTCAGCGCAACCATTATCGCCAACATAAAACTTAAGATTGTCTAGTTCCAAGGTAGATAATGCTGGCAAAGTGAGAGAGTTTGGAAACGGGGTTTCCATAGCATGATGAATAGAAAGGTTAAGATATGTTAATGATGGCAAATTGAGAGAAATGTGGTCAAAGCCGCGCTTGGAATTGGAAATAGCAAGGGTGAGATGTGTTAAAGTCTTCAATGAAAATAATTTGTGAGGAATTTGTGCAGTGCCACTAGCTGCACTAAGTCGGAGCCGTTGAACATTGTGTAAAATAGCATAATCCACAACAAATCTAAGTAAGCGACGCTCCAAGCGACAAATTCCTTTATCAAAGTCGAGAGTGTGCAGTGAGATAGAAGAATCGCGAAGAGATAAAGCCTTAAACACAAACTCGTTGAACATATCACCAGTTCGAAAGTCTCGATAATCGAAACTAAGAGCAGGGAGACGTTTCCAGAGATCCTTCCATCTTGAGGATAAAATACATGTTCTAACGACATCTTTGGTATTCAAAAAAGAGAGTATGTGAAGGATAATGCACTCAGGTAAATCGCTGAACATGTCTCTGTGTACATAATCATTGACTTCAACTTTTTTTGTCATGGAATTAGACATTCCGCGACTAACACTAAGTTTAACTTTCTTCATCATGGAATTAGACATTCGGATACGTACCTGATAAAAAAAGGGGGGAAAAACATGAATCAATATCTCTCAAAGTCATATTCAGACAAACTGAAATGGAAGATCAATCGGGAATTACCATGCGAGATTGTTGATTTGAAATTGGAGGAATGGTGGAAAATCCATGCTTTCTAGGGTTTTATGGCTATTGAGACCGATAAGAATATGAATTCGGGAGAACCAAAAGATATGGAGGGTAAGGTTTTTCTTTTATAGGCAAATTAACCGACTCTCAGCACGGGTGATGTTACCATATTACCCTTGTTCATATCCTCAAATCTTTTTTTTAAGATCCAAATAACATAAATAAAACATAAATCACTCACCACTTCATCATAAATAATCAATTAATTAATTTAATAAAAAAATAAACCACTCACGTTTAATAATATTACAATTAATTAATTTAATAAAAAAATAAAATAAAAAATGAAACATAAACCACTTTCAACCCTAAAAAAACTAACCCTAAAAAAAACATAAACCACTCACACATAAATCACTAACGTTTAATATAATATTATAATTAATTAATTTAATAAAAAAATATAACATAAACCATTTTCAGCCCTACAAAAAATTACTTTCATTGTTTCCTACTTTTTAATTGATTGAACCCATTAAACAAACTAATTAATCATGCCTAACTTTCACCAACTTATTAATTCAAACTCATCTTTCATTAACAACTCAACTAACCATATATTCTTATTTTCTAAATCACAAACCCACGTTCTTTGATACGGTTTGAAAACCCCACATCCAAATTCTAAACCCACGTTTTTTATAAATCATAAACCCATGTTTCAAATCACAATCTCATTTTATTCATGCCTAACTCCTCCACCAAACTGGTATAAATTCAGTTCTCCTCCATTAATTTGGTATAAATTCATCTCTCCAACTTCTCCAATATTCAACTTTCTTTTTCATAGTTCATTCAATGGCACTTCCTATAATTACTTTCATTGATAACATTCATGCTGGAAAGATTGATTGGAATTTGAAGGTTCGAATCATCCGTATGTGGACTCAACCTGAATTCAAAAATCCATCTGAAACAAACAGTTTGGAGATGATTCTACTTGACGAAAAAGTCTAAATATTTTACATTTTTAGTTTTATAATAATATTTACCATCTATATTGATTTTTTCTTTGTATTTTCATCTTTTTTTCATTGTAGTATGGAAAGATTCAAGCTACAATGAAGAAAGTATTTATCACACAGTTTCAAGAATTCTTAAAAGAAGGTTCTACTTATTTAATTGAAACTTTCTTAGTTGCCAGAAATGAAATGAAATTCAAACCAACAACACACAAGTTCAAATTGAACTTTATGGGAGCTACAAAGTGCAGTAACATAGTTGCGAATGAAATTTCAACAACTCATTTTGATTTTATTTTTTTCCAGATATCCTCTCAGCTGCAAATGATGATAAATTTACAAATTTACATTTATTTATAAATTTACAAATTTACATTTATTTATAAATTTACAAAAATAAATTTTATAATTCATTTGCCTCAATTTATATGTAATTTTTTTCTTAAATTTAACAGATGTAATTGGACATAATGTGGAAAAGGACAACATCAAAGAAACTCCAAAGAATGGAAAAAACTACAAGCTAATTAACGTTGTTCTTGAGGATTTAGAGTAAGATTTAATAATAGTTTATCATTATATTTAATTACATAATTTAATTTATGGTATATATTATTTTCTCTTTACTAATCACATATTACCACAGAAGTAAAATAATACATTGCACTTTATGGGGAACTTATGCTGAATAAATGCAAGAATATCTTCAAAATCACAATGAATCTGGTCCTATTGTATTTATCACGAATCCTGTCAAGTTGAAGAAATTAAATGGTAATTTTTTTGTGTGTCAATTTTATTCATTATACTTATTTATTATTTATTATTTATTTCATCGAATTTTATTTAATATTTCTTAATAGGAATAATGGAAATTTCAAATGCATTTTTTGGTACTAATATGTTCTTCAATGCTAAACTAAAATATTTAAATTAATATCTGAAATGAAAATGCTTTCTATTTTATCTATTGTCTATTATATTATAACACGACTTAGAACCGTCTCAATTTTTAAAGACAAATTAATTGCAGTTTAATTATAACCTACCAAACAGAAGTTTTCAAAAACAAATTTTTATGTGAATTTTTGTTTATATTTAAAACTTTTTAATTTTTTCTAAATCATATTAAAAAGTATTTCAAATAATTTTTTTTCTCATAAAATACAAACTATTAAATTATTAATATTATTATAACAAAAATATTCAATATGAAATGCTTAAATAATATTTTTGAACATAAATATATTATTAATAATAATTTGATAAAATTTACCGTGCATCGCAAGGGTAGAAGACTAGTTATTACTAATATACTTATAAACCATATTGTTGATTTGTTTTCTTTGTTTAGATCAAAAACTAATAAATCGAAAAATATTCGTGATTTGCACCATCTAACAAAGTTTTTTTTTCTCCTTACAAAACTTGTTTATTATATTTTTCCTTTAATTTTTTTTCTTTTATTTAAACTTGTTTACTTTCAATTATATTATCCTAAACATAATCAAAAAAAAAAATTATTTAATTTTTATTTTAAGTTTGTTCAAATTTTAAAATAAACAAAATCTTTTAAATCAATCTTAATTGACCATGAAATCTAGTAATTACAAATTCAAACCAAGTCAGCAAAGTATCTCCCATAAATCACATCTACACAAGTGACATTTTTGTTCACGAAAAATGGACGTGTAAACCAAGTATAACAATTACGCTCTTAATGTGCATACCATGCTCATCATCGTCACGGCCTGCTTTGCTGCATGCAACTGCTATTTATATATTCTCTCTAGGAATTCAAACCTAGCATAACACCATCGCGTGGCTTATATCTCCTGAAGGGCATTCCCTGAATCAGATCTCAAATATGTCACCGTCAACTCCACTATCTCATTTCTGATAATCCTACAGTGGTCTAACAATTTTCCCCAAATCAGAATATGGAGCAGGCATCAAACATCATACACGGTGATGGATATTTCACCTTGTGAAAGATGAAAAAGATGATATGAGTGAATTAAAGAGAGTGAGTTGACTAATCTTGCCATGTTATTCATGATTAATCAGCATCTTGATAAAAATCAAACCAAAGACCCATTTATCAAGAAATTTGAGAGAACTAGCTTGTCTGTGCATTCTTCATTCACAATATTCATCAAAAACCTAGACTAACACCTTGGGTTGTTTGAGTGATTGTGACATATTTTGGAACTGTTCATCATCTCTATCCTTAGTCCTTTTCCATTGTTAAGGATATTCACTACTAAAGATTGAATGTTGAAGGGGACTGGTGGTACATTGGGATATTTAATAATTTTGTGTGAAGTTGGTAGTTTGTTACAGGTGCAAATATCATTTCTTGAATGCAGATTGGTATCTGTTGTTATCTATTAAGATGAGAGTTTCATTATACCCCAAGGAAAACTTTTGTGAGATCAAGTACCAACTATCCTTAAGGAGGAGATGAAATTTGTCCATCTTTGGTGGAGTTGGAGAAATATTGCTCGCGGACAAAGTTGTGAGCTGACTAATCAAGGCTTGGCTATGGCAATTACTCAGACAAAAAATCAATGGGATCAGGTGGATTGCCACATACAAATACTTGGAGCAGGATTATTGTGGATAACAAGGTTATTAGATCAAGATCTTTTAGAGATCTTGTTTTTGTTACCAGTTGATTGTATGCATCAACATAGGGAATTATAGTTCGTTATAACAAAAATGCTTGTAATTAAACTTATTAAAATAGTTGAAGATCGTGATTATTTTCCAATCGTTTTCAACACCATTGAAGAGTGGAGTAGGTAAAGCAAGGACGAACCTCAAACCATTAAATATCTCTGTGTGTATTTTCCACTTCCCTTATCTCCTTTTAGTTTATAGTATTCTTTAATTTTGCTACTGTGTATGTGTACTATTGCACTTATTGTAGGCCGCATAAGTTAGACTTTTCTTATAGATATTCAATGTAGGCAAAATACAATTTGACCCCTTAACTATACCCCAAGGTACATTCTAGTCCCTTATCTTTAAAAAGTGTCAAAGTGGTCCTTTAATTGTTAAAAAGGTCCACGTTAGTCCTTTCTGTCCAATTTTTGCTAACATCGTCAACTTTTCCATGCTGACATCTGACGTGGCGCTGAGTCATAGGCGTGGCACGTGAGTTGGCACACATTCATCTTTAAGTACATTAAAATTCTGAAAAATCATTACAAAATTTTTTCTTTTGCCAAGATTCAAACCTATGTCACCTAACTTGCAATCAATAGAAACTTTCCACTACACCACTTCACAATTGCTGCTTAATGTTTCATTCAATTTTGCTATCACATGACAGTGCAATGTCAATGTCAATGTCAGTAGTGAACCCTCTATTTTCTCATCACTCACAATTTCATAGCCATAGTTTTCAACCACCATCACTAAAAAAGGAACAAGAATTCAACTAGAGATCTTCAGAAATACCATCATGGTTATTTCAAACTCATTAAACCATTATGATCAAAACCCCAACCTTACAAATCTCTTTCCTTCAAATTTCAACTCCAAAAATATAATCACTACATCTTCTCCACACATGTCAGTCCCTAATTTACTACAAAGCATCACAAATAGGTGTCACAGTAAGCAAACCTGATTAAGAACATTGTAGCTCCTCCTTTCAGTTAATGCAAACTCACGTGCCTTTTGAACATAAAACATTATACATTAATTCATCTTCACCTGTTTCTAGAATAGTTATGCCTTCACGTGAAGAAATAACGACTGGTTTTTCTCATTGTTTGGCTCCATATAGGAATAAAGCTGTAATAGCCTCTGAATGCTTTGAAGACGGTGTCGCTGCTATTGCTACAAACACAGAAGAATCTTCTCTTTTGCATGATTTGATATATGGTAATGAAAGTTCACAATTAGAAGGTGTTGTTACTGTAACCCCCGAGGCCGAAGAAGGTGAGGGGTGGTTACACCGCATGTAACACTCGAGGCCGAATATGGCAAGGAGTGGTCGCCACATCGGAATGAGAGGGATCCTGAGGCCGTGCGGGTATGGGACTGCATGGTTGAAGGAAATTTTATAATGTATAATGGGTACTACCTATACCAACAAGATGCATCATCTTTTCGGTAGCCCGTTCCATAAGACCTCTACAGTTAAGCGTGCTTGACTTGGAGCAATTCTATGATGGGTGACATTCTTGGAAGTTTCCCAGAAAGCGTGCGAGTGAGGTCAAAGCATGCTGAAAAGACTTGTGTTGGTTTGTGGGGTTAGTTGATAATCCTGAATGCGATCTGGGGCGTTACAGTTACTACCATGAGGGGAATGTTTAATACACAAAAGGTAGTAGTGATAATAATAACTTTGAGGAATTTGTTTCCAAATCAACACAAACACAATATTAGGTGAGAGGAATAACAGAATACTAAATGGAATTATTGGACCATTAACATTGAATACATGAGAGTACAGACAAAGAGAAAGTTTTATTTTAAGGCATCTAGCTTGTGTTGCGTGCTTGTGCTTCTACTGGTTATGGTAAAGGAAAGTGCAATAACCAGTTATTCCATCTTTACTCATTAGTAGTAAACCCATATGCCTATATATCTACTTGGTTCATTACTTTGCATTCTCAGGGAGACAATATACGAGACATCAATTATTTGTGCTACATTTGATGGTATTTTGTATTTGAATCTATTCTATTAGTTTCTCATAGTAACATGATAACGGTATTGGAGAATTCAAGGAGTGTAAGAAGTTTCAACTTTCAATGATGTAAAAATATGAGTATCAATAATAATAATAGTAGTAGTAATAATAATAATAATAATAATGATAATAATAATAATAAAATTGAATGAAACATTGAGCAAGTGAAGTGGTATAGCAGAAAGTTGTTATTGCTTACAAGCTAGTTGGCATGGGTCCGAATCTTAGCAAAATAAAAAACTTTCTAATGTTTTTTTCCATAAATTTAATGAACTTCAAGATGAATGTGTGCCAACTCACGTGCCACGCCTATGACTCAGCACCACGTCAGATGCCAGTATGGAAAAGTTGACGCCGTTAGCAAAAATTGGACGGAAAGGACTAACGTGAACCTTTTTGAACAATTAAAGGACCACTTTTACACTTTTTTAAGATAAGTGACCCGAATGGACCTTGGGGTATAGTTTAGAGTTTAATGAATAAGCTTAAGTCTATGGTGTATCAATCTTATCGAGGTATCACAAATTCAATTATGTTTTGTTTATAACATTTATGTGAAGAGTTTTTAAAATATCTTTGTTTAAAGCAATTTTGTCTATCTTGTGATTAGAAGCACTCAAGTGTTAAGTAACCATCGTGTATTATTTCACTTGGTTTAATTTATTAAGATTCTTCCAAGCTCTCTTGTTTTTGTGTTTTGATTCCATGCTTCTTAAAATCTCTAATTCCGTATGTGAGACCTAAGATGTTTTTGAAAATTATCTTAAAGGGAAAAGGTCTATTCAACTCCCTCCCTGTTATAGACCTATTTTTGTTGATATTATCATCCAACAATTGCTATCAAAGTCTAGTTTTTGATCAAATTCTTGCGACTCCATAAGTTGATATTACAGTTCCATTAATCCTATACGAGTTTTTCTAATCATTTGGAAGCTTATATAAGTCAATGAATTCCAATAAAACTACATTGGCTTACTAATACATGATTATTTGTTGCAATACATTACATAGATTTGTTCAAAGTAAAACCTTAGTAGCATATTCTTCAAACACTAATTATATTTGAGATATTCTATATGTTTTACAATCACCATGGATATTCCCATTATTCTCACTAAAATTCAGAATTTAGGAAGAGAGAGAGAGAGAGAGAGAGAGAGAGAGAGAGAGAGAGAGAGAGAGAGAGAGAGAGAGAGAGAGAGATTGAATCCAAACTTCATTCCAATTGGATTTGTGACTATTAGTTGAGTTATTGAAGAGAAAGCTTTAAAGAAAGTTTGGATCATCATCTTCATTTAATTTATGGTCTAAAACAAGCTCCAAAACAATGGCATGAAAATTTTGATAACTAAATGATACTGAATGAGTCCAAAGTGAATAAAAGTGACAAATAGATTTATTACAAATATGAAAAATGGTATTCGCACAATTATATGTCTTTATGTAGATGACTTACTCATATTTGGATCAACAAAGGGTTCCACACGTCGTTTCTACAACAATGAAAACCAACAAACACATACATAAAACATACACCTGATCATAATTATAACACATATTAAAATTCATATTTTCTCAAATATGCATATAGCAACGGAATATTTCTTTCTCAAAATAATTTCAATGATTATATCTCATATTATTATCGTCTACCAACATAATGACAATATGATCTCATTAATAAGTCATATGAATTCAAACATCGGGCACCAAGGCCATTTAACATAATATATCTAAATACAATCCAATTAAGAGAAATATGAAAATATCTAATTGTAGCAACCTGCCTAAAAATTAAAAGGTTTAGAGTCGCCACCTATTCTGAAGGGCGAATATGAAACCCTACGCAGTTTTAAAGATTCGGGGTAAGTTATTATAATCAGGTTGAGGGAAGGTATTAGGCACCCTCAACCCTTTCCTAAAGGCTAACATTGCAAAGATAAGGGTTTATGGCAAGGTTTATAAAGAAAGGTAACAGAAGGTAATAATAGGGCTAATTATATTGACATGATTAGGATTTAGAGGAAGGGGACTCGCCTTGTTACCAAGTGCCTACGTACCTCCTTATGGAGGATCAGAGTCTACGTAGTTCGGGCACAGGATTGTACGCCTTAGAATTTGATTATGGATGTGTTTTGAGGTTGTTTTGAAGTTGTTTTGAAATTGTTTTAAAATGCGAAGTTCGAAGGTATTTTGAATTACCTTATCGTAGTTGTGAACATCGCAGCGTTGAAAAGATGAAAAATCCGTAGTATCGTGGTTTAGTATGTTTTAAGATTTGGGCGTACAACCCTGGTTTTAATTTGTTACCATTAGTTGCAATAATCAATAGGTTTGATTACCATGGCTAACGGATTAAAGGGAGGATTGCTAACCACTATAATCGATAGATTCGATTATCACGAATAGCAAATATGCGTATTTTAATTATCGTTACTCCTCATAATCGATAGATTCGATTACAAATAATAACGAATTTGATAAAGGGAAAATGCTAATCATCGTAACCAATAGACTTGGTTAAAACCATTTAGCAAAATAATGTGTGTTTTGATTTATATTTAAGAATTAATTAATTAATCGATTATTACCCACTGCGATCAATTGATTTAATCGAAGCGAATAATAAATTAAATTGTTTGGCTAAAGACCTAAGTCGGTTGGAAAACCCTAATCCTAATACTTTGGCCACTGGCCAATGGGATTGAGCAAAACCTAATTCCTTAATATATTTATATAGGGTTTTTATGGTTTTTATAATTAAAATTAGATTAAAATTAATTAAGTCGGATGATCGAGAAAATAATCGGGAACAATCCTAAATATTTATAGCCTTAATCTAATCATATTATTAATCATAATTAGACAAATTAACTAGATCCAATATTAATCTAATAAGAATAAATAAAATAAAAAACAATGAAAATAAACAAATAAAATAAAAGAACCTGGTGAGGAATCCTGTGTGGTGCATTTGAGAGGTCCATGGTAAGCCTTGCCAACCTGATGCGCTAGATGGGATTATAGGAGATCTTGTTGTGAAGACAAGCTTCTTCAAGGGTTTTTGATGAAGACAAAACATCACCATAGCTTTTGGCAAAGGATTTGGATCAAGAATTCTCTCAATATACAAGTTTAATCTTCAATATATCTTGATCAATTGTAAGGTAAATAAGTTAAAGAAAAACTCACTTAGATATAATTGTGTAATCAATGGAAATATCACACATAACATGCATTGCATTTAAAAGGCTTTTGGTAAAACTCATTTCAACATAAAAAGCTTTTTTTCAAAGTGTTTTTTGGTTGTGTAGTTGAAGTAATCGGTTACTGAAGCTTTGGTAACCGGTTACTGAGTTTCTCAAAAGATCTCTCTCTGGTTTTTGTATGGGTAATCGATTACCCTGGTTTCAGTAATCGGTTACCCTGCTAAAAATTTGAAAAAATATGAACGTTGGTATTGGGTAACCGGTTACCCTACTTCTGGTAACCGATTACTGCTGAAGCATCACATCTTTTCATTATTTCTTCAGCCATACGAAACTTCTTTTTAGCCATGAGTTTGCATCTTTTTGAAAATGTTTTTACAGCCTTTTGGAAGGGTGTTTAATCATATATAAAGGCTTCTTTATTCCTTTTGAAAAACACACACATACTATCAATTTTCATAATCATTTTGTTGTGCTCTTGCTCTCAAATTTCCATTGTGTTCAAACTTCTTTAAAGAAAATTTTCAGCATACACTTTCATATACTTAGAAAATTTTCTTCATCATTTCCATTGAGTACATAATAACCTATTGTGAGAAAACTTTACTTATTACCAAATATATTCAATCACTTGTAATTCTTTATGTTTGTATTGATTACATCTTATTGTTCCAAGTGTGGATATAAGATTGTAAGGTTGTAACCTTGTTGTCCATAGTTTTGGAAACAAGAGGTATCCTTAGGGAGGGTGTTCTCTTAAGGACTTATTGAAATCCAAGAAGGGTGTTCTTGGTGGTTGTCTCTTTAGAAGGACTAGGAAGAGTCTTGTAAGAGTC
Source organism: Vicia villosa (assembly GCF_029867415.1). Taxonomy (NCBI): domain Eukaryota; kingdom Viridiplantae; phylum Streptophyta; class Magnoliopsida; order Fabales; family Fabaceae; genus Vicia; species Vicia villosa. The sequence goes on along the minus strand of NC_081182.1, from coordinate 217,580,342 downwards.
ATAACATTATAGTAAAATCTCTTGCTTGTTGGCAAGGGGACTGGAGTACTCTCGATCTGTGAGGGGAACCAGTATACATCGTGTGTTCATTTACTTTCCGCTTTTATTGCTTTCAACACACTCAACAAGATCATAAAAGAATAAAAGAACAAAAATCTACCATCACCTAATTCACCCCCCCTCTTAGGCGCACATATTTACTTACATTTGGCATCAGAGCAAGTTATAGGTAACTTGTTCCTAAAGATCCAGAATGGCTTCCGCAAATCAAAGACCGGTTTTCAAAGATGGTGGTTCTAACAACAAACCTCCATTGTTTTGTGGTGAATATTTTGACTTTTGGAAAATCCAAATGAAGGCTCATCTAGAAGCACAAGGAGAAGAAGTTTGGGAGGCTGTCCTACAAGGTCCTCATGTTCCTACAACGGTCGTTAATGGTGTTGGATCGGAGAAACCTAAAGCGTCATGGGATGATAATGATAGAAAAAGGGTTCTTGCTGACAAAAAGGCGATCAGTCTTCTTCATGGTGCTCTTAGTATGGATGAATTCTTCCGAATATCAACATGTACAACATCAAAGGAAATTTGGGATACTCTTGTAGAAACTCATGAAGGTACCGCTGAAGTTAAAAGATCAAGGTTGAATACTTTAAGCCAAGAGTACGAACTGTTTAGAATGAAGCCCGGAGAAACTATTCTCGATTTGCAAAAACGATTCATACATTTGACAAATCACTTGAAGGCACTTGGTAAGACTCTTACTACCGAAGAACTTAATCTTAAAGTGCTCAGATCCTTAACTAGAGAATGGCAACCGAAAGTAACAGCGATATCCGAGAAAAAGAATCTATCTAGAATGACTTCCGCAACATTGTTCGGTAAACTTCAAGAATATGAGACGGAACTTGGAAGATTAGAAAAGCATGAAAACTTAGAGAAGAAATCCAAAGGCATTGCATTAAAGGTAGATTCAAAGGAAAGCAAAATGAAAGATACATCAGATGAAGATGAAAACTTCATGCTTCTTGTAAAAAGGTTAGGCAAATTTTTTGGTAATAAAAATAATATTGATAATGCTAACTTTGTCAAAAGGAAGAAATTCTCAAAGCATAAGGATAAAGAAGCATCCACTTCATCACAAGAAGTAACATGCTATGAATGTGGGAAACAAGGACACATAAAGCCGGAATGTCCAAAACTTTCTAAGAAGAATGGATTCAAAGGCATGAAGGAATTCAAAAAGAAAAGGGCCTACATAGCATGGGAAGATAATGAAGTAAGTTCTTCATCGGACTCCGATAGTGACGAAAGTGCAAATCTAGCATTGATGGCATCACACCACTCCGATGATGAAGAAGGCGAGGTTAGTTACGATGATTCTCTTTTTAATAATGGTGCACAAGGTGCAATAAATGAATTGTTAAATGAGTGTAAAATTCTCTATAAAACTATCTCATCTCAAAAGAAGATAATATCATCTTTAGAAGAGAAGGTTAAGATAATTGAAGAAGAACATAAAAATGACAAAGAAAAAATGATTAGTGTTCAAGAAGATAATGTTGCATGCAAGAATTGTGAATCACTTTCCTTCCAAATTGTCCAATTAAAACGTGTTTTAGAAAGATATGAAAAAGGGCAAATTGGATTGGAAAATGTTCTTAGCACACAAAGATACTCCAATGATAAGAGCGGACTTGGTTTCTCTAAGTTTGATAAACCAACATCCAACAAGACTATCTTTGTCAAAGCTAGTAACCAACCAATTCAAGAGAAAGTGATCAAGCCTAAAGTAATGCAACATTATCCTAAAAGGAAGAACTTTATTAAGAAGAAATCTTATCCTCCTAGATATAGAAGTAACTTTGAACCTACTTGTTTTTATTGTGGTATTATTGGTCACACACCCAATGCTTGTTATGTAAGGAACTTTAGTGTTCCTAGTGGACATTATGTATGGGTAAAGAAAGGAACTAACTATGATGGACCCAAAGCCATTTGGGTACCTAACAAAACTTAATTTGTTTTGTAGGTATGCTTGAAGACCACTTCAAACCTATGGTATCTAGATAGTGGTTGTTCAAAGCATATGACGGGTGACTTAAACCAATTTTCAGATCTAAGGTTAAAGGCCAAGGGTTTTGTCACTTATGGAGACAACAATAAGGGAAGAATTCTTGGCAAAGGCAAAGTTGGTGCACCACCTTTCACATCCATTGAAGATGTTCTTTATGTTGAAGGACTAAAGCATAATCTTCTAAGCATTAGCCAACTTTGTGACAAAGGCTTCAAGATCAAATTCACTAAGGAAGAATGTTTGATCATCGATGAAGTCACCAATGAGGTAAAACTCAAAGGTACAAGAATTAATAACATTTTTATGATTTCTTTAAATGATTTATCTTTGAAAGTAAAATGTCTTTTGGTAAACAATAATGAATCATGGTTATGGCATAAAAGAGCAGCCCATATTCATATGGATCATTTAAATAAATTAACCAAACATGATCTTGTTATTGGCCTACCGAAGATAAAGTTTGTCAAAGATAAATTATGTGATGCATGTCAAAAGGGAAAGCAAACCAAATCATCTTTTAAACCAAAGAATGTGGTGACTACAACAAGACCACTTCAATTGTTGCATATGGATCTATTTGGTCCATCAAGGACAAGAAGCTTCGGAGGTAATGTATACGCTTTAGTCATTGTTGATGATTATTCTAGATATTCTTGGACTTTGTTTCTTGTGCAGAAAAGTGATGCTTTTAGAGCCTTTAAGAAGTATGCAAAACAAATCCAAAATGAAAAATCATTAAAGATTGTATCCATAAGAAGTGATCATGGTGGAGAGTTTCAAAATGCATCATTTGAAGAATTTTGTGAAGAACATGGTATCTCTCATAATTTTTCAGCACCAAGAACTCCACAACAAAATGGAGTAGTAGAAAGGAAAAATAGGTTTCTAGTGGAACTTTCAAGAACAATGCTTAGTGATGCAAATCTTCCTAAATATTTTTGGGCGGATGCGGTTAGTACCGCATGTTATGTTGGAAATCGAGTAATCATTAGACCTATCTTAAAGAAGACTCCATATGAACTCTTCAAAGGAAGAAAGCCAAACATTGCTCACTTTCACATCTTTGGATGCAAGTGCTTTGTTCTAAACAATGACAAAGACAATCTTGGTAAGTTTGATGAGAAATCCGACGAAGGTATATTTCTTGGTTATTCTCTTTCTAGTAAAGCATATAGAATTTATAATAAAAGAACTTTAACTATTGAAGAATCTATGCATGTATCTTTTGATGAGACTAACACTTCCAAAGAGGAAATAGTTGTTTGTGATGATGATGATCCTTTAGATTTACCCCCGGAAGAACCTTCAAATGATACAATTGTGAAGGCACCGGAAGAATTTTCAAGTGATACAATTGTGAAGGCACCGGAAGAACTTTCAAGTGATACAATTGTGAAGGCACCGGAAGTACAACAAGAAAGTGTACAACAAGAATCAAACACCAATAATCTACCAAAAGAATGGAGAACTCATAGAGATCATCCTATTGATAAAGTTATTGGTGATATTAGTCAAGGAGTTTCAACAAGATTAAATCTCAAAGATGCTTGCTTACACATGGCTTTTGTTTCACAAATAGAACCATCCAAGGTATCTCAAGCACTAGAAGATGATCAATGGATTCTTGCCATGCAAGAAGAGTTAAATCAATTCGAGCGAAACGATGTTTGGGAACTTGTTCCTAATCCGGGAAACAAACGCATCATTGGAACCAAATGGGTATTCAAGAATAAGATGGACGAAAATGGTATAATTACTCGAAACAAGGCAAGATTAGTAGCACAAGGGTACAATCAAGAAGAAGGTATTGACTTTGAAGAAACCTTTGCTCCGGTAGCTAGATTGGAGGCGATAAGATTACTTCTTGCATATGCATGCTCATTAGACTTTGAACTTTTCCAAATGGATGTAAAAAGTGCTTTTCTCAATGGTATCATCAATGAAGAAGTTTATGTAAAGCAACCTCCCGGGTTTGAAGACTACAAGAATCCTACTCATGTCTTCAAATTAAATAAAGCTTTATATGGACTAAAACAAGCACCAAGGGCTTGGTATGATCGATTAAGTACCTTCCTAATCGAAAAAGGGTTTGTAAAGGGTAAAGTAGATACTACTCTCTTCATTAAAAAATTCAATCGTCATACTTTACTTGTACAAATTTATGTAGATGATATTGTTTTTGGGTCAACTAATCATGAAATGTGTAAGGAGTTCTCTTCAATGATGCAAGGAGAATTTGAAATGTCCATGATGGGAAAATTAAACTTCTTCCTAGGTCTCCAAATCAAACAACTCAAGCATGGAATCTTCATCAATCAGTCAAAATATTGCAAAGAACTAATAAAGAAATTTGAGATGGAAAATAGTAAAGATAGTGCAACACCAATGGGATCTGGCACCTACCTTGATCCAGATAAACCAGGCAATCCTGTCAACATCACAAAATATCGTGGAATGATCGGCTCACTTTTATACTTAACGGCAAGTCGACCAGATATAATGTTTAGCGTCTGCTTATGTGCCAGATATCAAGCCAACCCTAAGGAATCTCACCTTGCAGCAGTCAAACGAATCATTAAATATCTAAAAGGAACAACCAATGTCGGCTTATGGTATCCTAAAGGTAGTATGAATACTTTAGTTGGTTATTCTGATGCTGACTATGCAGGTTGTAAAACTGATCGCAAAAGCACTAGTGGAACATGTCACATTTTGGGAAATGCTCTAGTGTCATGGTCATGCAAGAAACAAGCAAGCGTGGCTCTTAGTACTGCTGAGGCTGAATATATTGCAGCCGGAAGTGGATGCGCTCAAATCTTATGGCTCAAACAACAACTGCTTGACTATGGTTTAAACCTTGGTTGTATTCCTCTAAGATGTGATAACACAAGCGCGATCAACATAACAAAAAATCCAGTGATGCACTCCCGCACAAAACACATAGATATCAGACATCATTTCATACGGGATCACGTGTTCAAAGGTGACGTTGAGATAACTTTTGTAGATACGCAAAATCAACTTGCAGATATTTTCACAAAGCCGCTTCCGAAGGATGCTTTCTATAAAATCCGTCGAGAACTTAGCATTCTGGATGAAAGTGATCTAGCCTAAATCTTCACCAAAATATTAAGGTGCTTTCTTTCTATGCTTATCATGTTTTTCCTATGTTTATTTTATGTATTTTTTGCATTTTTTGCATAAGTAATCGGTTACCCAGATGGGAGTAATCGGTTACCCTGGGCATTTTGCGCAAAAAATAGTGTTTTATTTTGAGTAATCGGTTACCCAGATGAGAGTAATCGGTTACCCTGGGAGTTTTGCGCAAAAATTGTTTTTTAACTTTGAGTAACCGGTTACCTAAACCCCTGTAACCGATTACCCTGCGTCCAACCCTGTTTTGTTCACGTTTTTAGGATATTAAATTGTGTTTTTGCTTTATTTTTTGTCTTGTATTGCATATGTGGCATACATGCATGCATCATAATTTTTTATTTTATTTCCTCTCTCCTCAAATCTCCTTTTTATCTCTTCCACCTACCTCTCTTAAATCTCATTCAACTCATTCAAACCTCTCATAACTACACATTCAATCCATTCAACCCTCACATTCACTACTCTTAAAAAACTCTCAAATTCCCATACACTCTCTACCTTTTATATTACCTCAAACCTTCATCTCTCCACCCATAACCTAACATCTCTATCATCTTCTCCAAACCCTAACTTTCATCATGAGATCTTCAAGAAGCAACAAGCATGTGGATGGAGATTCTTCAAGGCATCCGGCAGCACCTTCCTTGAAAGCTCGACGTCTCACCTTCAATATCCGCAAGAGACCTCTAATGGCAACAAAGTATGGTATGTTGCATAAATTCCCTAACACTAGTTTCCAATTTCCGGAATTGCTTAGATATCAAAAAGTGGATAGATTTGTTAGTGACCATTGTCGCTACCGCGAAAAATGGAATCAGAGTCGCCACCAATATATTTATCCCATAAGGGAAAGGAATACCAGGAAACCTAACTCAGAATAAGAACAAGGTCTTTCGACCAGAGAACAGGGTACGGGAGTCGGTTACGCAAGGGGAAGGTGTTAGCACCCCTCACGCCCATCGTACTCGATGGTATCCACCTATGTTTGTTTCCATCTAAAGGGTGTCTAATGTCTAAAACCTAAATGCGAATGCATGCAAAAGAAATACGGGGAAAAGAAGGAATTATTTACAAGTGTGTTCGCTTAGGCCCCGCGACCCAATGCCTACGTATCCTTTTCAGGAATCAGAACGACCGTAGTTCGGCTCCATAGTTTCCATTTGTTTTGTGTTTTTTAGTTGAACAGAGGTTAAGGTCACAATCCACGATGCTCGACCTTTGGAGACTTATACGCCTAGTTTTGGAAAGGACTTAACTTGTTCTTAAGCGCCTAACAAGGCAAAAGAGAATGAACTTGGGTTTGTGTTTTTTATGTAACTACATGATGAACAAAACCCAATACAAGGTTTCGCACCACTTCGTCACTTTGTTTTAATTCGAGCCTTTATTAAGTGTTTTAAATGTTTTTGGTTGGGTATTTTTTAAGGGAATTTACTTTGCGATTAGAATCACATAAAATGTATAATGATCGAGAAGCAGATTAGGGAATGAATCCCACTCACTTCTATCCCATTATATAATGTTCAAGAAACAGATTAGGGAATGAATCCCACTCATTTCTATCCCATTAATTAATGTTTGAGAAACAGATTAGGGAATGAATCCCACTCATTTCTCTCCCATTAAGTAATGTTTGAGAAACAGATTAGGGAATGAATCCCACTCATTTCTCTCCCATTAAGTAGTGACCGAGAAACAGATTAGGGAATGAATCCCACTCATTTCTATGCCACTAAGTGATTGAGAAACAGATTAGGGAATGAATCCCACTCATTTCTCTATCACTTTCTTAATGTGATTCGCATCTTTATTTATTAATGTTTTAAAGTTGAAAAGAAAAAGAATGAACAAGGGGAACTAACCTATTCTCTAATCTAAGTGTTATTCTATTCTAAGTGGCCCTAAGGTCAAGGATAAGGGATCTCTACCTATGTTATCATGCATAGACTACAACCTAAGTTGTTCTATGTGACTAATCTTAATGAAGATTGAAGTCACCACCCTAAGGGAACATGGTAAGCATATAGCAAGAGATAAGAAAAAGCAACAAGCAAGGTAGGTGACTTAATGAAGTCCCTAACCAAGTCTACTCCTAAGAGAGACTACACACAATGAATCCCAAGAGAAAACAATCCACAAAAGGTGGAGGAAGAACAAACAATCGTCGCCTCTTAAACTAACAACAATCAAAGTGTGAAAGAAGAGGAAAAGCATGAAAATGGGAGAAGAAAGCCCTAGGGCAGTAGCAAACCAAAGGAAATAGTGTCTTAAATCAAACACAAAAGCATCATGGCATCACACGAAAATATTCACAAGAAGTTACCAAAGTATCGCTTGAATCGTTACTTAACAATTAGTGAACAAACATCAATTAACCGAAACAAAAAGCAAATGAAAACATGAACAAAGCTTAAAGTCAGTAGCAATTAGTTCATTTATAGGTCCAAGACCTTATACCAATCTATGTTAGTCAATTAACTTGAAACAAACAAAGTTCTAACAAAACTATACAAAACTAGGTCAAAACTAGTTAATAGAATTCAAATTAGGAGTGAAGTTAAAAAGATGTAATCAAATGCTATGAGTCAGTAGCTAATGACCTCTAAAAGGTGTCTAAGCAATCACAAAACAAGTCAAGAAGTTTCATACAAAATTATAGGTCATTCGGACAAATTATGGTGCGATCGTTAACCAAAGGCGAGTTATTTACAAGTAAAAAAGAAAAATCAAGTAAAATAAGAAAACATGACTTGAAAAATTCAACTCCAGGTCTTAGGACCTCTAAACATCCCTACTTATATGTACAAAAAGAAACTAAGTCAATTGCATAAAGGCAAAGCAAATTATAGGTCAAATTCACATGGTTATCCGTTTAGGAACGTACATAAATCGGGTATAGAAAATCTAATGAAAACCTAACCAAAACATAGAATTAAACTTTTATTTTTTTCACACAATATGGTATATGAGTCTACTGATATCACACAAAAAATGGCAATCAAATTCTACTCCTAAGGTATTAAACAAAATTAATTTGCAAAACCGATCAAACTTTAAAAACACAATGAACACACTAAAGGAAATGATTTATTAAAAACAACAAACTAAGTTCCAAAAATCTAACAAAAATATCAAAAATTTCTACACACCTTATTCTATTTAAAACATATTTTTATTTATTTTTTATTTGAACCAAAACAGATTTATGAATCAAAAGTTATGGAAGAAACAAAATTAAAAATAAAATCTAAGTCTGTCTAGAACTGGGGGTGAAAAAGTAATTTGAAGTGAACTGGCCTCTAGTTCATAGCGCGCTGGGCCTGTTTTATGGGGGTGTGAGAACGAAATTGACATTAGGCCCACTCATAAAAACATGGCCTAGATTGTACTACATCACCATTTCATTTTTATTATCATTTTTCCAATCAGCATGCATGCTACATAACATTTTTATTTACATTCCATTTTCATTTCACTTCTATATAACAACATGTGCCTTATTATACTATTTCAATTCTCTTTTTACCAGCATGTATTATTATTATCACATGGTATGAATGAAACAAAACGTGACATAACAATATAACATCAATTGGTACACTAACCTTTAAGTCACAAGAGGACAAAACAACTAGTAATCACCAATCACCTATGGACACCTCACGTTTCAATCATCACCACAAATTAAAACAAAAGAGTAGTAATGTAAAGAAAAAAAAGAAAATAAAAATGCATGCTGACGTGAACAGTACCATGGAGGGTACTGTTCATCGTCTTCTCCAACGAGCCACCGCCCCCACGGCGGCGCCGGCGACGGCAGTTCCATGAAAATTACGAATGAGACCACCGTTCTCTTTGTTTTTTCACGTAGATTCCGAATATGGACTCCGTTTTCCTTAATTCCTTCTCTAACACACAAATCGAACCAATCTTTATAAACCCTAACATTCAAAGCTTCCCCTAAATCACACAAAATTGGTACCCAAGCAATCCTCATGACACAAGGGATTCAAACACGCAAATCACACATTCATACAGAGACTATATCTTGCAAACCGAATCTATGTTCAAAGAAAGCATGTTCATGCAGCATATGCAACACAATCAATGAAAACATGGTGGTCTAAATCCTAACCCAATCCCTGATGACGGGTTCCAGGCCTATACATGCTTCTAAAGCCATGGAAAGAATCACTCACTTGGAGAGATATTGATCAAGATTTGAGGAGAAATCCGAGTGCTTTTGTTCTTTGAAGGTGATGATTAGTGCAACCTTTTTGTTCTTTGAAAGAGATGATGAAGATTGTTGGAGTAGTTATGAGTTTGTGGTGGTTGACAGTGGTGGTGATTGAAGGTTGTTATGGTGGAGATGAGATGTAGATGGTGGTTGAAAGGTGATGAAGATGATGATTGTGTGAGAATGAAGATGAAGGTGGATGAGTTTGTTAAAAAATTGTAACAAACTTTGTAGAGAGAGAAAGAAGAGGGATGAGAGAAAAATGGGAGCTTGGAGAGAGTGAAGAGAGAAATTGAAAGGTGAGTATGTGAAGATGATTTAGAAACTGAAAAATGGAATAATGAATCCTCCCTCTGGATTTGTGAAGGGTTTGGTTTATATATGGTGAAAGTACATGGTTGGCTATGGTGTGGGTAGCAGTAGTGTAGCATTCCTTTAGCAAACTTAATAAGCAAGCATTGTACCGTTTGAGTAAGTCTTAATGCATGCTTTTCACGTGTGTAGTGTTTGCATGGGCATAATGAGTAAAGTGTTGTTGTGGTGCTGTGAGAATTTTAACCAATGTCTCAACAAAGTCATCACCCATGTTGCTCTCTTTGAATCCATATATTTTTACCTATAGTTCCTTGTTTATGTCAACTTTGTGATCAAACTAGAAGGGAGATGGAATAGATCAAGTTTTATGTTAATCTCGAGCTGACACGACAATTGGAACACCTCTAAAATTGGCTAGCAATAAGTGATGTTCTAACTGACTACAGCAATTGAATCTTCTACCAACTACCTGGGAATTCATCAGCCTTGACTCACCAACTTTCCTTCCTTATATCTTTCGATCCAAACACTTTTTGAAGATAATTACAACTACCAAAATGTAGTATGCCATGAGGTGAGCAACTTTGGTTTTGAGATTTGCTTGAAATGACACTTGGAAGTATGAGAAAAACGTTCATAAACACGCTGCCACGCTGAAGCCTTACGCACGCGCTCGAAGCCTGGATTTGGCTCAATTGCCGTAGTCCGAACGTACTTCTTAATGGCATGACTTTAATGGCTCATATCTTGATCCCTACACAACCAAATGTTACAATTCTTGTATCATTGAAAAGGGGAGATAGAGTAGAGTATCTTGCAATTGGAAGCATATCAAAAGGATCTCCAAAATTCTCTACAATCAGCTTTGAATTCTGCATGCCACGTGCTTGTAAAAATGCATGCCCATGGCCTGGATTCTGACCCTTATCTTAGGCAGCACATGACTTGGTGAGGCCCTGACTTTGGGGCTTCGTAAACGATTCAATGCGCATCCCAATGGACTGTTTTTTGGTACCAATGAATGAAGGAGGTGGCAAAGAATAGAAAGGCCTCAAGTTTGCCTTCAAAAGATCTTCGTAGTTCCTGGAAACTCAGTTTGAAAACAGCGCACCACGTGTTCGATCAAATGACTGCGCTGCCTAGAAGGCTTGCCCAGCTTTTTTTTGCCCTGTATGCAATGAGATTCTGCCAACTTCTCTCTTCCATAACTTTTGATTCATACTTCATATGAAAAAAGTCCCAACTACAAAATTGTAGAGGGCCATGAGATGAACGTTTTTGATGTTGACCTTGTCTTGATTTGATGCTTGTATCCACGTGTAAATTAGGCCCAAAGTCAGCTGCTCGACTATTTTTCAAATCCTCAAATATTTTTCTAAGTATGGAATATGGTTTCCATGTGATTCTTCCAACTTTCTCGTCTTTTATCTCTTTAACCAGGCCTCGAATGAGAAAACTCCCAACTAGAGAATTGTAGAGGACCATGATTTGAGCAACTTTCATGTTGAGACTTTCTTGAAAAATATCTTGAGATGCGTGCAATATCTGCATGAAGTGGGCTAGTCAACCAAATCTTCAACCTTTCAAGAATTTTTCTAAGTTTAGAAACTTCCACTTTTGGAAATTTCACATTTCAACTACTTTCCATTTTTGGTAACTTTGACATTTTCTTGATTTTATTTCATTCCATTGACTTTCTTTGACCGATTTTCCACCAAAAGTCAACATTTGACAACTGACTTTGACTTTGACCAAAAGTCGACATTTTCTGATTTTTCTGATTTTCGATGAATTTCCCGATTAATCTGCTTCTGCTCTAATTCTCAATCAGCTTTCAACCAAATAAACTCCAGTGAATGATGTCTCTTCAAGACAGCCATATTTTGCATCCACATCCATTTTTCTGATTAATGGATGACCCGAAAGTCAACAGGGTTGGCTTTGGTCAGAAAAACCCTAATTTGAAGATCCTGATGGATCTGAAGCCTGTATCATTTAATATGAACCCTGTCTTGGAAAGAGTGAAATCCTGATCCTTAGGGGAACTTCCATGAGAATAGTATTGTGCAGTCAAGTCCTCGATCTTTCTCTTTTGCTCACAGATGCCCCACACATTGAACCTCTTTTTCGCCGGTTTTCTTGGATAGTGACAGTGATATGGATGAATGCCTTGGATGAATGGCCTATATGAAATATGTGTATGAATGTAATGTGAAAGCCATTTGGGAATAAATAAGTGGGCAAATTTTGGGGTGCAACAGCTGCCCCTATTCAATCTGCTTGGACCTGAATGTACGAACGACACAAGTTCTAGACATGAGAGGTGAAAGTGGATTGAATACCCAAAAGTACCATCAAAATTTGCATTCTGTGGTAAAGCAAAGGTGTTGAATAGTGTCAAAGGTGGACCAGACAAGTTGCTAACCTTAGCTAGACTTTGAAAAGATTGCTATCCTTAGATAGACTTGAAAAGGAGAGTGCTAACCGTAGTTAGACTTGAAGAAGAGGCGACACCACCGTAGCGTGACTCCGCAAGGAAGAACCATCCTTAGACGACTCAACCAAATTGCTAACCTTAGTTAGACTTTGAAAAGAAGACACAACCGTAGCGTGACTCCACAAGGAAGAACCATCCTTAGACGACTCAACCAAATTGCTAACCTTAGTTAGACTTTGAAAAGAAGACACAACCGTATCGTGACTCCACAAGGAAGAACCATCCTTAGACGACTCAACCAAATTGCTAACCTTAGTTAGACTTTGAAAAGAAGACACAACCGTAGCGTGACTCCACAAGGAAGAACCATCCTTGGACGACTCAACCAAATTGCTAACCTTAGTTAGACTTTGAAAAGAAGACACAACCGTAGCGTGACTCCACAAGGAAGAACCATCCTTGGACGACTCAACCAAATTGCTAACCTTAGTTAGACTTTGAAAAGAAGACACAACCGTAGCGTGACTCCACAAGGAAGAACCATCCTTAGACGACTCAACCAAATTGCTAACCTTAGTTAGACTTTGAAAAGAGGGTGCTAACCGTAGCTAGACTTTAGAAAAAGAAGGTACTAACCTTAGTTAGACTTTGAAAAAAAAGGAGGTGCTAACCTTAGTTAGACTTTAGAAAAAGGGGGTGTTAACCTTAGTTAGACTTTATTGAACACGGCAAGTGGAAAACTGACCAATGAAACATGATCTTAATGAGGACTAACTTTGTATCCAATCCACCTTGGAGGAGGAGGACAAGACTTCTTCTGGGAATATATTATCTTGTGCCTTTAGAGCACATACAAACTTGGCTTATGCATTGATGCATGTTTGAATTTTTTCATGGCGTAATGCTCCATGTTCATGGAAATGCTACGCTTTTTGTAGATGCAATGTGAATGCGATGATTACTATATGCAAGAGAGGATGAATGAACATCGGGGAGGGCCCTCTTGTTTGAAGAACTCTGTGGGGGTGCCAATAGATATTGGACTTTGACTTGCAAGATGTACTTCTTCGTTGACTTGAAGAATAACTTCTGACTTCTCACCATGTGCCACGACTTAGAGAATTATTACATGAGGAGATTCCCTCGATTCACCATGTTGGGGATGAGAAATCCGGATAAGGAACTCTTTATGGGATGAGTGGAACAACTTCGAGGAGAAATAAACTCCTATACTTGGGGAGAGAATGAATTCTCAGGAGAAATAAACTCCTATGCTTGGGGAGAGGCTTTTGTTGGGGAAAAGCATTGTGATACTTCTCCATTCTTTGATGGTCAACTACACTTTTCAAGTGAATGACGGTTCCTTCAATACAAATCAAAAGATCATGCCCCAGGCTGCCTGACTTAAGAAGGTATCTGATTTAACGAAGGCATTTGCCTCGAAAGGATCCTTACACCACCATTACTTGAGAAAATTCTGCCCCGGCATATTCAATTATTTGAAATATTCTTTCCCTTGATCAACAAATCCTTGAAGAGGTTTTTCGAATCTTGACGTAACTGCCCAAGATTGAGTGAGTTTGAGAGATTCCTCGACGTCACTACTTCAGATTGCTTGAAATCAAGAGAGAGATTCCTCGACTTGATTAACCCAGATTGATTGAATTTGAGATGTCACACCTTGATTTGCTTGCCCCAGATAGGCTGAACTCACGAGAGAGATTCCTCGTCGTGACTGCCCCTGATTATGTACATCTTATCAGAATCCTCAAGTCTACTTCCCTTGAAGTCCACCAAACTATGGAAGCAACTTTATCATATTCAATGGAGTCTTCAAACTCTTCCCCTCAAGGATACTTAATCAAACTGCATCTACTCAACAGAGTATTCAGACTTCTCCCCTCAGGGTAACCAATCAAAGAAGGTATCAACTGATTATGCTCAATGGAGTCTTCAGGCAACATGCCCCTTGATATCAGTCTCTAAAATGATTTCTTTTTACTCTAAGGAGTTCTCAAGTCCTTTTATTTTGACATGATCAAGCTCTTCGTGGATTCTCATCATAGAAACTTCCTTGATGTTTAAGCAAATGTCTTGTATGAAAAAGAATGTTAATGGTAAGAATGACAATTCTAATGCAAAGCCTATGCTAGTCTTGAAGTTTAAAACTTTTTATGCAATGAGGTGGCCACTTCTTGTGAATGAAATGATAAAGCGGGCATACAATACCAACATACATGTGTTACGCTTCATTGGGAGTCAGCTAAGCGCTATCTCATGGGAGTGTATTTTCGGAATAAACCCTACTTCAATTAGGACTTTTAAGGGTTGTAACTTGGCCTGGTTCATGGTTTTCAGCAACAAAGGATTTTTAGGCTCAAAATTATTTGGTGCCCACCCCCTTCATGATGTTCTCCACTCCTAAGTTCAATTAACTCAACACGAGTGCTCATTCCTCACAAGGAATTTTGAAATGGTTGAGGAATCAATGAGGTTTTTCAGACATGGCAGTCGCTCACCTTTTATTCTTCTGATTCATTATCACACGACTTTGTTCTTTCTTTATTTTCACCATCATTTTTATTTTTATTGCTATATTCTTTTCTTTCATCACTTTTTTCCATTTTTTTCATTTTCTTTTTCTCTTTTTTTTTTTGAACAAGTCGTGTGACCTCGCATTGTCTTTGATTCATTGGAAGTGATTGCGACTGCCTCATTCTTTGATTAATGAAGGATTACCATTGTGGTACCGTCATCTTTTGTCCTCTTGGTAGGTGAAGGATAACCATCACAGTTCTTACTTTCCTCAACCTTTTGAAAGATAACCATTATTGTATCCTTAGATGCATATTATTTGTGAGTTTTGAACACTTGATCAAGTTAAATGAACACTACCCTGCCCCAGGGTTAAAATTAAAGGTTTTTTTTTCTGAATAGAAAAGAAACTCCTACTTCAAGGCTCAAAGGGTTGGCGAGGGTCTATCTCCCTTATATCTCCGGTGTTTGGGGATTGAAACAATGCCTGTACATCATCAGCAGGATTTTATTCAAAAACACACAATTAGGGATTTTGCATTTTTTTTTTATTGTCATCATTCTCCCTCCGCTCTTTGCCTAAGCAAGTGATTAGTAAAGTTGGTATCGTAATGCCAAAAACATTTTTATGAGTGAAAACGAATGGATTACTTCAAGACAAACATAAACAATGTATTATGATTTTCATTCGAAAATTAACAAGTTTTTGCATGCTAGCAATGCTTAAATAAACAATGGAATGTTACCAATGAGAATGCAATAAAGATCTTAAATGGATGCCATTTTTTAGGAGACTTGACTCCGTATGGACTTATTTCTCTTGAATGCTTTTTGCAGTTTTGATACCCCATTGAGACTTCAATTTGTGCATAAAACTCTTGGACTGGATGAGATTGCTCTGGAATCGTCGAGGACTTGAATTCTGCCTTTGAATGTCCTACCACCTTTAGTTGAATGGCTAGGTGCCCCAGCATGGTAGCCACTTAGCATTATCATATGTTCCTTCCACACATTTTAGATTACTTCCCAAAAGAAAATTCCAACAAAGGCGTACAAGAGTGGTGCAATTTGCCTTACTTTAGGGATTCGAGCGATGCAAATGATGCAATACTCAAGATAGACAATGTCTTGCTTATCCCTCGGTCGGGAGCCCCAAATATAGATGCTAGAATAGTAATCACCATTATAAATGGAAGAAGATAGTATGATCATCACACTCAGGAGAGCTACGTGTGGTAAGGAAAGCCCAAAACACCAACTGGAATACCAACAATCAAAGATATAACTGAGTACAAGGCATTGAAATTACATCACTTCGTTTCCCATATTGTTTCTGTCTCATATTCTTTCTTTCTCTGTCGACGGTCAAATGTCACTGAGAAGAAAATTTCGGGAAGAGATGACTCATGATATGAAGCCAAAGCTTGAGAATGAGAAATGTCTTCGTAGAACCCTCTTGATTATCACATGGAAAAATATTCTGACGAAGTTGCACAAGAATTTGTAGTGCTTTAAGGGATTCGAGCAATGCAAATGGTGCAGTGCTCAAGACCAGAATACGTCTTGCTTATCCCTCGGTCGGGAGCCCCAAGCAACTTCCACATATGTACAAGAGATGATTACCACTTTGGCTTCAATATCCAAACCATTTGGAGTGAGAGTAAGTCACCCTTGCATTTTTTTTTGACATCAGGCGCTAGGCACAAACCAACAATATCTAAATCAGCGGAGTCACGACTTTTTATGGCTTTCAACCTTGTCTTCAAGAGGTGAACCTGTTATACCCCAAAATTTGCCCACATCTTTTTTCAAGAAAACTCCAATCTGAAAATTAAGAGTTTCATATAATCATGGATTTTTATTTCAAATATCCTAGCATATGAAGTACTTAAATTTCAGAATTTCTCTTACACAGTAACTTGGCTAACAGTGGAATTTATTCTTACGCAAACGCCAAATACTGTTCTTTACTTCACAAATACTATTTATTTATTTTACAGATAAATAGTACTAACACAGTTCATGCAGGGTTAAATCTTTTTTGCAGGCGCAAAAGCAGGAAACTCACACTGTACTGGTAACAATTGTTTTTGGTTTCCCACTAACTTTTGTACTATATTCCATTATTTTCAAAATCTTTTCAAATCTCTTCTTTCCAATTCAAATCTCAACTTTATTCTACACATCTCTCTTTTCCCAACAATATCATACACTTTCTTTCAAATCTCACTTCCACTCAAAATTTCCATTTGTACGGAATCACATCATTCCCCAACGTCTCTATCATCTTTCCATTCTATAAATACCTCTCATTCTTTTCACAAATCTCACATCAAATTCTAAATCATCTTTCAAATTCCTACCTCATAATCCATCATTTCTTCTTCCCTAACAAGAATGGCAAAATGGATAGAGACACTGTTTCTTACAGTCATCACCATTGCTACGGTGATCATGACTTTCTTCTGCCTACATAGTCTTGAGGAATGTGGACCTGCAATGGCTATGCTCCCAATCATCTACATGTTATTGTTCATAGCATGGGTCATCAATCGTCATTCTTAAAATTTGCCGTATTTCTTATTTCTTAAATGTACCGTTTATTCGTCGTACTGTTCAATATAGTATGTAATATTTATACTGTCAGTATTAAATGTTGTACTAGTTGTCATAATATTGCTTAATTACTAAGATAATATTTTGTGTATTTTCTGCCAGTCAAATATTTCTATTTCTGTGCATTAAATAATTTTCAGGTTATTATCGGTAATTTTGCCCGCATACCGTAAATATCAGTTATTTATTATGTTTCTGTTTTCTAACAAGTCATGTAAATAAATTTTCATGCTTCACACCAAACAAAAACAAAAATAACAACAAAAAAAAAAGAAAATTAACTTTGACGGTTGATTTTTCACTTTAACTGCTGCTTCAGTACACGAACAGTCAGTTGACAGACAAACTGCAGACAGTACAATTCACAGTGTTTTGTACAATCAATCAAATCAATCATTCACAATTCAAATTTCCAAGATTTTTGTGTTAGAAGTCTTCTGAATATCACGCGATTAGCAGAAACTCAGCACTGCACAAAAATCAGGTACGCTTAACTGCCTCCTATACAGACAGTCCCTAATCAGGGTTTTTCTTGTTTTAACAGGAGCAACAAGTTTTGAGAGCTCAAATGGATTTCATATACATCCATACATCTCAAAGTACCATCATACAAATTTTCAAACTTCAATTCACTCAGACGCACCGTCAGCAGCTCAAACAGTCAACAGACGACCCGTTTGACCAAAAAAGTCAACTGACAGTCAAAAATGAAATTTTTTGCCAAAGTCCATATTTTGTCAAAGGATTCAACATTTGATCATTGGATGATCACAATTCATCAAGGAAAGATCAAAAATCAACAAAACCCTAAGATTCAAAATTAGGGTTTTTGCCTAAAAAGTCAACTCAACTTTGACTGATCATAACTCTCTCATCCTTCATCCAAAAAATGTCAACCAAAGCTCATTTTGAAGGAAATTCAATTATCTTTCAAATGCAATTGATCCCATGGTCATAGCATTCACCATTTGAAAAATATGGCCAAAGACATTACAGGTCATTTTCAAAGTCAACAAAAAGACACTTTTTTCAAATGGACACACAAGGAGAACCAAAAATCATTTTGATATGAGACCAAAGACATTGGTTAGAGGACTCTTTGAGGTTTCCAAAAAGTGCAAGATCTCCTTCATATGACAAAAATTGAAGGATTCACACCTTGTTGAAGTTGGCTAAATTTTGGGAAAATGCATGAAATCAACATTGCTCAAAAATGTTTTTTTTCCAAAAGATGCCAAGTTTTTATGGTCCAAACATCTTTGCCATGTTACTATGGGCCTCCCACGACCAAGACAAAGCCCACATCTATATTATCCATTTTTGACATAATTTTATCTTATTTTAAGATTAAAATTAAAGGAAATTGCATGGATAATTGATGGCTTGATCTCCAAGTATGACACACCTCCAAAGTCTTCATTTTTCTGCAGAAAATTGATGCCCAAGACAAGTGCATTGAATAGAAGAAGACTTGGTCAACAATTCAAAGATTTTTAATATTTTAAAAATCAAATTTTCAACAAGAGCAATCAAAGCTTCTTGCTTCACTTCCAAGCAGCCTTTGGCTTATAAATAAGCTATTCTACTTCAGCACCAAGGGAGAGACAAGTTCAGAACAAAAGAATAGTGTATAACATACTTGTACTCACTTGTTCTTTTTCAAGGAAATTTAAAATTCGAATTTTAATTTCCAGCTGGTTTCAGTTCAAACTAAACACTTAAACATCATCTCTAAGATTCACTGAAACTATTCAAATCATTTCCAAGTCTTAAAACCCACTGAATCGAGCTATACAAGCCACGGTTGGTGCAAACTAAGATTGACTCATATCTGATCATACACGTAAATCTAGCACGATGTAATTGCATATTTATGTTTGGTTTGAAGCTCTGGTCGTTTCTGGAGCTTCAATTGGATTTCCATGACTGTTTGATGCATCTGCCATCTTAGGGTTTCATAGCTCAAAATTAGGGTTTCCCGAAATAGGCCAAATTATAGGTTCAAATAGGTTCCATTGAATTCGTATGAACCAGACGAACTTAACCATGGTATCGCGCCAGATTAATGCTTCGTTTTACTTGCATTCGCTATTTTTTGCAGGTGTAATAGATGGAAGCTTTTACACCACCTGCAAACGCAAGGTGTAAAAGACTGGGTCTGGTGAAGAAGATGATGCGTGGCTCCTTCCTATTGGCCAGGGCGCGCGCGTGTTTTTATTTTAAAAAATTTCTGATCCAATGCTTTGCAGCTCACGCTTGTGCCATGTGTCTCAATTTGAACACCATCTGATCTCATTGATCCACCATCCAACGCTCCAGACACGCAGTTCCATGCTATGGCCCCTCAATCAAACCACACAGGATTAGTATCCTTTTATTTCTATTTTATTTTCTATTTTATTTTAATTTCTTTGTTAAATTAATTAAAAATCTTTTTAAAATTCAAAAAATCCCACAAAAAATATTTTAGACTTCTAAAAATATATATTATTTTCTGAAATAAAAATATTTTATTTTTCTTCAAAATTTCAATATTTTTCATAATTAATTAGTATGTATTTATATATTTGCTTATTAATTATTTTAATTAGTCAAAAAATCATAAAAAAAATTGTTCTTCATATCAAATATTGTTTATATATCATAAACTAATTTTGTACATATTTAGGATAATTTTCTCTTTAAGCATTAATTATTTGTGTAATTATTTATATAATTATGTTTTAATTAACTTAAAAAAAATCCAAAAACAATTGCAAAAATTACAAAAAAATCAGTTTTGTTCTAAAATCAATTAACAAACATTTTGTACATATTTTTAAACTTATTTGCTAGGTTTAATCATATTTCCATCTTTTCTTTATTTTAAATTAATTAATAATGCATTAATTATATTTAAAATAAATCACAAAAATACAAAAACATGCCTTTTATTTATTACAATTTAAATTCCTAGATAAATGTATAGGATGTCAAATTCATGTAAATAGGCTAGTTTACATTTCCCGCACAATCGATGTAATAGCGTAGATTTACTTTCTGCACTTTACATT